>NC_134688.1:145840283-146005283 GCF_050947455.1 Rhinoderma darwinii | reverse complement strand
GAAACGCGTTGGGCTCCTGGCACATCGCTACTCTTTACCCCATTGTATATCTGCATGGTCTGTCAACTTCTCTTTTATTCTTTTTTTGGCTACCTTGCCAGTTCTGTCTATCGATTCTGATGGTCTATTTCACAGTTGTTTATTTTTGTTATGTAACTCACCATGGCTGTTTATTTACAATGTACTTCTATATGGTACAGATGTTATGGCCAGTAGCCCACTCAGTACTTTCTTTACTGTGAGGATATTTTAATCAATTTTTGATCCGATTAACTGTATTTGTATTTTTATCATGTCAATAAAAACGATTTTATTTTGAAAATGTTTGGGTCATTTAACACTGATTTTCTGCATATGTGTTTATATACAGTGAAGGAAATAAGTATTTGATCCCTTGCTGATTTTGTAAGTTTGCCCACTGTCAAAGACATGAACAGTCTAGAATTTTTAGGCTAGGTTAATTTTACCAGTGAGAGATAAATTATATATATATAAAAAAAAGAAGAAAATCACATAGTCAAAATTATATATATTTTTTTGCATTGTGCACAGAGAAATAAGTATTTGATCTCTTTGGCAAACAAGACTTAATACTTAGTGGCAAAACCCTTGTTGGCAAGCACAGCAGTCAGACGTTTTTTGTTGTTGATGATGAGGTTTGCACACATGTTAGATGGATTTTGGCCCACTCCTCTTTGCAGATCATCTGTAAATCATTAAGATTTCGAGGCTGTCGCTTGGCAACTCGGATCTTCAGCTCCCTACATAAGTTTTCGATGGGATTAAGGTCTGGAGACTGGCTAGGCCACTCCATGACCTTAATGTGCTTCTTTTTGAGCCACTCCTTTGTTGCCTTGGCTGTATGTTTCGGGTCATTGTCGTGCTGGAAGACCCAGCCACGAGCCATTTTTAATGTCCTGGTGGAGGGAAGGAGGTTGTCACTCAGGATTTGACGGTACGTGGCTCCATCCATTCTCCCATTGATGCGGTGAAGTAGTCCTGTGCCCTTAGCAGAGAAACACCCCCAAAACATAATGTTTCCCCCTCCATGCTTGACGGTGGGGACGGTGTTCTTTGGGTTATAGGCAGCATTTCTCTTCCTCCAAACACGGCGAGTTAAGTTAATGCCAAAGAGCTAAATTTTTGTCTCATCTGAACACAGCACCTTCTCCCAATCACTCTCAGAATCATCCAGATGTTCATTTGCAAACTTCAGACGGGCCTGTACATGTGCCTTCTTGAGCAGGGGGACTTTGCGGGCACTGCAGGATTTTAATCCATTACGGCGTAATGTGTTACCAATGGTTTTCTTGGTGACTGCGGTCCCAGCTGCCTTGAAATCATTAACAAGTTCCCCCCGTGTAGTTTTCGGCTGAGCTCTCACCTTCCTCAGGATCAAGGATACCCCACGAGGTGAGATTTTGCATGGAGCCCCAGATCGATGTCGATTGACAGTCATTTTGTATGTCTTCCATTTTTTTACTATTGCACCAACAGTTGTCTCCTTCTCACCCAGCGTCTTACTTATGGTTTTGTAGCCCATTCCAGCCTTGTGCAGGTCTATGATCTTGTCCCTGACATCCTTAGAAAGCTCTTTGGTCTTGCCCATGTCGTAGAGGTTAGAGTCAGACTGATTAATTGAGTCTGTGGACAGGAGTCTTTTATACAGGTGACCATTTAAGACAGCTGTCCTTAAAGGGAATGTGTTGTTAGCAAAAAATGTATTTTTTTTTTAGTTAAACAATTAGTGTGTGGGGGATTAAACATTGTTCTAATGTTTTTTATTTTTTTCACGAGTCAGGAAATATTATAAATTGGATTCAATTTATAATATTTCCCATTGCTGGTCACTAGATGGAGCAATTCCCAAAATTGCAGCATTGCATGTGGTAAAGCAACCACATTGCTTTATGCTGCAAAATTGGGAAAAAATCCCTCGCTCTAGTGAGCTCTCAGAATCCCCCCCTCCTTTATCTTGGCTAGTGCCGGGAGAAACGAGGGGATTGAACGGTCTAATCTCCTACACTGTGTGTCGCCATTTTTGAGCTAACACAGTATAATAGGTTAACATGCACTAGTAAACACACAGTAAAACACGAACATACATAGAAATCACTTACCTGCTCCAGTCGCCGCCGCTCCCTCCGGACCGTCCGCTCCGTCTGCTGCCGCTGCTCCATGTGCACAAGTCCGGAAGCCGCGACTGGAATTAGTAATCTTACTGTCCGGCCGCGACTTCCGGTCCACAGGAAAATGGCGCCGGACGGCGCGCATTTCAAATTAGACTGTGGGAGCGGCGCATGCGCCGTTCCCACACAGACGGAGTACACCATAGTGGATGGAACGGGCCCCCTGGAGCTGCCGTATTCCATGTCTGTATGTGTCGTTAATCGACACATACAGAAATGGAAAAAAAAATGGCAGCCCCCATAGGGAAGAAAAAGTGTAAAAATAAAAAAAAGTAACACACAAACACACAAATAAATACAAAAGTTTTTAATAAAACACTAACATCAAACTGATATAAAAAAAATTTTTGTGGCGACACTTCCTTTAATGCAGGCACCGAGTTGATTTGGAGCGTGTAACTGGTCTGGAGGAGGCTGAACTCTTAGGGTATGTTCACACACACTAATTACGGACGTAATTCGGGCGTTTATGGCCCGAATTACGTCAGAAAAATGCACCTCGATAGCGTTGACAAACATCTGCCCATTGAAAGAAATGGGCTGACGTTTGTCTGTTCACACGAGGCGTATATTTACGCGCCGCTGTCAAAAGACGGCGCGTAAATAGACGCCCGCGTCAAAGAAGTGACCTGTCACTTCTTTGGGCGTAATTGGAGCCGTTATTCATTGACTCCAATGAAAAGCAGCGCCAATTACGTCCGTAATGGACGCGGCGTTCAAGCGCCTGCACATGCCGTTACGGCTGAAATTACGGGGATGTTTCCTCTTGAAAACATCCCCGTAATTTCAGCCGTTACGGACGCTTCCGTGTGAACATACCCTTAATGGTTGGTAGGGGATCAAATACTTATTTCTCTGTGCACAATGCAAATAAATATATATAATTTTGACTATGTGATTTTCTTTTTTTTTTTTTATATAATCTATCTCTCACTGGTAAAATTAACCTAGCCTAAAAATTCTAGACTGTTCATGTATTTGACAGTGGGCAAACTTACAAAATCAGCAAGGGATCAAATACTTATTTCCTTCACTGTATATATATATATATGTACTAGTATATATTTTGCAAAAAATTCAGTTGAAACAGCACTCAACTAGTAAGGTGGATTGTGTAAAGCAGCTGAATCCAAAGCTTAAAATACCATTCAATGAAGAAAGTTGCGGCACTAGTTCCACCATGGAACTTTTTTCAAGTGATGGAACTGAAACGTCGCTTTGCATTTAACATGGGCAAAAAAAAAAACTCCGATTTTTTTCACTGGACCTGCTGGAGTGCTGCAATTTTCCTCATTATATGTACGTATATATTAAGCCCGCTTCAAGAAAAATGCTGCAGGGGTGTATATATCACTTAGTTTGTTAGGATGGGTGAGATAAAGGACTCCAGGAAAGTTGGGTTTCCTCAGCAAACCTAGTTTGCTGAGGCTTTTGTAAAATGGGTGTTCTGGGACTGGATTTCTATGAATTGGCAGATAGTATTGGTAGTGGGAACTGTCATTCCCTTCCCCACTCCAGTACAGTGAATCTACTGGGCTTGTTACTGAGCCATACAACTCTGCTGTTAGTGCAGAGAGGGCCAGAGCCTGGGAATCCACACAAGGATAGTGTGGAAAGCCTGATCCAAGGAACATTGTACTCATGGATTATAATAGGTGAGGAAACCTGCTGTTTATTGCCGAGATTGACAAGGGGGTTGCATGCTGCATGTCTTGTATACTGGGTATACACTTGTTTATTTTTGTACTGCAATAAAGCCATAACCCCTTAACCCTTTCAGGACTGAGCCTGTTTTGGCCTTCAGGACGAAGCCGATTTTTAAAATCTGACATGTGTCACTTTATGTGGTAATAACTCCGGAATGCTTTTACCTATCCAAGCGATTCTGAGATTGTTTTCTCGTGACACATTGGACTTTATGTTACTGGCAAAATTTGCCCGATAGATTCAGTATTTAATTGTGAAAAACACCAAAATTTAGCGAAAAATTGAAAAAATTAGCATTTTTCTAAATTTAAATGTATCTGCTTGTAAAACCGATAGTAATACCACACAAAATAGTTACTAGTTACCATCCCCCACATGTCTACTTTAGTTTGGCATCGTTTTTTGAACATTATTTTATTTTTCTAGGACGTTACAAGGCTTAGAAATTTAGCAGCAATTTCTCATATTTTCAAGAAAATTTCAAAAGGCGATTTTTACAAGGACAAGTTCAGTTCTGAAGTGGCTTTGAGAGTCTTATATATTAGAAAGTCCCCATAAATCACCCCATTTTGAAAACTGCACCCCTCAAAGTATTCAAAACAGCATTCAGAAAGTGTATTAATCCTTTAGGCGTTTCACAGGAATTAAAGCAAAGTAGAGGTGAAAGTTACAAATTTCATTTTTTTTATACAAAATTCATTTGTAATACATTTTTTTCTATACCACAGAAGGTTTTTCCCAAAAAATTTAACTTATTATTTATTGCCCAGATTCTGCAGTTTTTAGAAATACCCCACATGTGGCCCTAGTTCGGTCATGGACTGAAACACAGGCCTCAGAAGCAAAGGAGCACCTAGTGGATTTTGGGGCCTTCTTTTTTTAGCATATATTTTAGGTACCATGTCAGGTTTGAAGAGGTCTTGTGGGGCCAAAACAATAAAGACCCCCAAAAGTGACCTCATTTTGGAAACTACACCCCTCAGGGAATTTATCTAGGGGTATAGTTAGCATTTTGAACCCACAGTTTTTTTGCTAAATTTATTTGAATTAGTTTGTGAAGATGAAAATCGACTTTTTTCTGAAAAAACTTAGAAATTTTTAATTTTTTCAAGGTATAAAAGAGAAAAAACACCCCAACATATGTAAAGCAATTTCTCCTGATTATAGCAATACCCCATATGTGGTAATAAACTGCTGTTTGGACCCACAGCAGGGCTCAGAAGAGAAGGAGCACCATTTGGATTTTGAAATTCTGATTTTGCTGGAATGGTTTTCAGTGCCATGTCGCGTTTGAAATGCACTGGAGGGAACAAAATAGTGGAAACCGCCGGAAAGTGACCCCATTTTGGAAACTACACCCCTCAAGGAATTTTTCTAGGGGTAAAGTTAGCATTTTGACCACACGGTTGTTTTGCTGAATTCATTGGAATTATTCTGTAAAGGTAAAAATCGACTTTTTTTCTGAAAAAAGGTAGCCATTTTTAATTTTTACAAGGAATAAAGGAGAAAAAGCACCCCAACATTTGTAAAACAATTTCTCCCGATTACGGAAATATGCCATATGTGGTAATAAACTGCTGTTTGGACCCACAGCAAGGCTTAGAAGGGAAGGAGCGCTATTTGGCTTTTGGAGCTCAAATTTAGCTGAAATGGTTTTTGGGTGCCATGTCGCATTTGCAAAGCCCCTGAGAGGCCAAAACAGGGGAAACCCCCCAAAAGTGGAAATTACACCACTTAAAGAATCTATCTAGGGATATAGTGGGCATTTAGACCCCACAAGTCTTTTGCAGGATTTATTAGAATTAGGCCGTGAAAATCAATATCGACATTTCTTCCACTAAAATGTTGCATTTTTTTCAATTTCACAAAGGATAAAGGGGGTAAAAGCACCCCAACATTTGTAAAGCAATTTCTCCCGAGTACGGCAATACCCCACATGTGGTCATAAATGGTTTTTCATTAGAAAGTAATTAACCCTTTCTGGAGTGATCCATTTTTTTCTTTTCCTTCTTAGTTTTTTCCTCCCCGCGTTCCAAGAGCCACAACTTTTTTATTTTTCAGTCAATAGAGCGGTATGAGGGCTTATTTATTGAGGGACGAGCGGTCGTTTTTATTGGTGCAACTTTTTGGTACATACAACTTTTTGAGCACTTTTTATTACATTTTTAGGTAGAGCCAAGGTGACCAAAAAAACAGCGATTTTGCCGTTCTAAATTCTTTATTTTTTACGTGAGACGCTCCATACATCACCCCCTACACTACGACATGCTATGTCATGGTGCGCGCAGAGGTTAATGCGCAGCGCATGGTGCAGAGTGAAAATTACAATTTTCCACTCATATGCCATTTTAGTGCACTACATGTTATGCCCAGTTTGTGCCACTGAAGACAAATAACTCTAAATATTAACCGGGTTCTCCCGGGTATGGCGATGCCATATCTGTGGACGTAAATTGGTGTTTAGGCACGCTGCAGGGCTCAGAAGGGAGGGACGCCATTTGGCTTTTGGGGCACAGAGTTTGCTTGGTAGTTGTTCTGTTTGGGGTTTTACTGGTGTTTCAGTTTATAATGTGGGGGCATATGTAATCTGTGCGGGGTACATCAGGGTACATGTTATCTGTGCGGAGTACATCAGGGTATATGTAATCCGTGCGGGGTACATCAGGGTATATGTAATCTGTGCGGGGTACATCAGGGTACATGTTATCTGTGCGGGGTACATCAGGGTATAATAAGAGGGTATAATAATGCAGTAAATAAATAATAATCCGCAGATATGTGGCCGGTATCGCACTTATAAATGGTGCCCGATCTTATCTGCTTTTGGAACACTCTGCACATTTTGCATCGCCATATTCTGAGAGCCAGAACTGTTTTATTTTTTCTCCACCGGACCCGTGTGAGGGTTTATTCTTTGCGGGACAATCTGTAGTTTTCATTGGTACCATTTTGGGGTACCAGAAATTTTTTTGATCACGTTTTATTCCATTTTTTGGCAAGCAAGGTGACCAAAAACCATCAATAGTTTTTTATTTGTTTTTTTTATGGCCTTCACCCTGGGCTATAAATGACCATTATACTTTATTCTGCGGGTCGATACGATTACGGCGATAACAGATGTATATAATTTTTTTATGTTTTGCAGCGTTTGTGCAATAAAATCACTTATTTATAAAATAAATTAATTTTTGTGTCACCATATTCTTAGAGCCATAACGTTTTTATTTTTCAGTCAAAAAAGCTGTGTAAGGGCTTGTTTTTTGCGGGACGGGATGTAGTTTGTATTGGTACCATTTTGGCGTACATGCGACTTTTTGATCACTTTTTATTGTATATTTTGGGAGGGTTGGTAACCAAAAAATTGTGATTCGGGCACTGTTTTTCGTTTATTTTTTTCGCGGTGTTCACCGTGCGGGAAAAATAATATTACAGTTTTATAGTTGGGGTCGTTACGAACGCGGCGATACCAAATATGTGTACTTTTTTTAACGTGTTAATTTTTTTCCTATAATAAAAGTCTTATTATAGGAAAAAAAGCATTCTTTGTTTATGTCACTTCTAACTTTGATTTTTACACTTTTTCAAAACATTTTTATTATCTTTTTTTTACTTTTTTTACTTGTCCCACTAGAGGACACTTAGTCTTGCAGCTCTGATCGCTGCTGGAACACATTACACTACACACGTAGTGTAATGTGTTCTAACTGTCATTGTGACGTAACTGTCGCACTGACAGGAAGCAGAGGAGGAACGGCCGGAGGCTGATCCTCCGAGGCTTCCGTACATGGCAACCCGGAGGTCATTGTCTGGCCTCTGGTTGCCATGATAAGGATCGCCAGCCCCCGCAAATACATGTGGGGGGCTGCCGATCCGCTGTAAACCTCTTCGATGTGGTGATCGCAATCGACCACCGCATCGAAGGGGTTAATTGCCGATTTCAGCGGCGACAGGCCGCTGATCGGCAACGGGGAGAGCAGGGCTGACACCCTGCACAGTTAACCGCCGCTGCGGTGTAGCGCCGCGCGTCGGTTAACTTTTAAAGCGCGGACGTAACTGTACGCCCAGGTGCGCGAAGTTACTGCTTATCTGGACGTACAGTTACGCCAAGGTGCGGGAAGGGGTTAATGATCAGGCCTGAAAAAGCCTTAAGACCAGCTACATTTTCTCATTTCTGCCTTTCAGCAGCCATAACTTTTTAATTATTTTATTAACGTGGCTATATGGGGCTTTGTTTTATGCAGGAGATTTTATATTTTATACATTAATATTTTTTTCTGTGCAGTTTTGGGGGTACAAATAAATGACTGTAATTTTTGGCATTTATTTTTGCTGCCTGAATATAGAAAAAGCGATTTATGGCATTATTTTATTTTGTTTTCTACACGGTTCACTTTTCACGCTAAATAATCTGTTAATTTAATTATTCAGGTTATTATGGTGGTGTAGATATCTAATAATATGTGTAGATTTTTTGTTTTTATGTAATGTATGGGCAACAAAATATATTTTACACTAAATAATGACTTTGTTGTGGACCTTTCTTCATCATTTTTCTTTTGTTACATTTTGTTTTAATCCCATGAAGGGATAATATTTTAGTAACTCTATTGTATACTAATAATGTATTAGCATACTACTTTATGCTAACACATTATACTGTGTCACTATAACACAGGCTATTGTTAGGGCAACACATAGTGTGCCCTAACACCAGGCTTACAGAACAGACAGCTCTGTTCTTACCCAGTCTCCGATCTAAAAAGGGAGTCCCCTTTGATCATGGCGCGGTCATGAACCACGGCGATCAAAGAGTTAAACAGCTGGGATCAGAGTTTCCTCCAACTCCAGTTGTATTCAGGAGGCTTTTCTAGGAACAGTAGCTGTTAGTAACAGTTTCTGCTTAAAGAATCACCGCTCACTGGGGTGTTCATAAGCATTTTCTACAGTGACGTCAAAAGATGCTGCTGTATTCTCCGGGCCTGCACCACCTCCCACACACCGTATAATGCCTCCATAGCTGCCCCACACACAGTACAATGCCGCCATAGCTGCCCCACACACAGTACAATGCCGTCATGGTTCCCCCACACAGTATAATGTCCCATAGTTCCCCAACACATTATAATGCTCCCACATCGCCCAGAATCTGAGGCTGTTCCGCTTGATCCGGGGCGGTTGGGAGGTGTGACTTTATGTATCTTGACTGTACTTCTGGTATTTTGATCATAAACAAGGAGATCAGAATAAGCAATAGTATAGGTCCCTTCTAGATAAGGGGGGTGTTTGAAACTTTGTGGAGAGATAAAAACTAAGGTTCAGGTTTATTTCTTGCATACATAGTCGTAGCCTTTCATGAGTGAATGGGACTTGTTGCTTCAAGCCAAACACAAGGTCTAAAAACAAGGGGCAATACATTACGGTAAAAAAAAGACCTGAATTGTATTACATTCTGTACACTTCACTGCTCAACAGACAATTGATCAGAAAGTGGCTGTTACAAAATGTAAAGTTAATTTGGTGTAGCAAAGGAAGCGAGTCTGGTGAGAATCACATACATATGAAGGAGGGGATGTACGCTGTCTCATAACAGTGGAAGAGTTATTTCTTCTAGACAGTGTTACAGGCCAAGAGCATGCGGGTGCATTCAGGGGTCATGACAGCATGTCATGATTAAAACCGACTGAGCAATGAGTATATAGCGACAGGAAGTTGCTTTGTTTACAAGAAGTCAAATAACCGCAGTCTCATGTTAAAATTCCATGGCTACTTTCGTTTTGAGTAGCAGAAAGCTGCTTCTTACACCGAATTATGCCAGCTCATATGGGTTTCCTCTCTAAATATTTTATTCCTTTTTTGATATGTTCCAGATAATATTTCTTAATATTGTACAGTTTTAAAGAAACAGCGCCACTCTTGTCTATAGGTTGTGCCTGTTATTGCAGATCAGTCACATTCAAGTGAATGAGGCGGATCTGCATGTCGGACACAACATATAGACAAGAGTGGCGCCGTTTCTTGACAAAGATCCCATTGAGACAGATCGAAACGTTGCCTGCCTGTAGGGGTGATTAAAACACATCACCTTTTTCACCTCTTTGTTTGAAGTGCTGTCTCTTCATTTGATTTTATATATATATATATATATATATATATATATATGATGCAGCAGCACGGAGGACATTATGCAGCAGTAATCAGCAGTGTAGCTGAGAATTCAGCACTGGGGTGACATATAAGGGTATGTTCGCACGCAGTGACCAAATACGTCTGAAAATACAGAGCTGTTTTCAGGCGAAAACAGATCCTGATTTTCAGACGTTTTTTGTAGCAACTCGCGTTTTTCGCGGCGTATTTTACGGCCATTTTTGGAGCTGTTTTTCAATGGAGTCAATGAAAAACGCCTCCAAAAACATCCCAAGAAGTGACATCCACTTCTTTTTCGCAGGCGTCTTTTTACGCGCCGTATTTTGACAGTGACGTGTAAAATTAAGCCTCGTGGGAACAGAACACCATAAAACCTATTGAAAGCAATGGGCAGATGTTTGTAGGCATATTAGGGGAGATTTTTCAGATGTAATTCGAGGCGTAAAACGCCCGAATTACGTCTAAAAACACTGCGTGTGAACATACCCTAAATCTTACCTACATGTCTGTATCTTTCTCACTCTTCTCCTACTTCCTCCTTCAGCTCTTCCTCACTTCTCCATAGACTTGTATAGGCAGGCAGTAAGGAAATACACCCTCACCTTCTGCAGTCTGTTTTTAACTAGAGGCAGACTTTGCTTGACAACATAGAGTGGACAGCAGATTACAGGAAGGGAGACAAACAGTTACTTCATACAGAACTTATATGGATAAAACAACTACATTTTAACAGTTAGGCACACGACCGTGCTGTCTGCAAAGCCGCAGATCCGTTGTCTTTATTTGCAGGCCATTTGTCTGAACCTTCCATAGTACATCCGTGTGTCATTAGTATCAGTAGGGATCCACAAAAAAAAGGAAGGCTGGAATTGATGTCAACAGTTCAAAACCCCCTAAGTAGCTCACATGATCCGCAAATATGGACAGTAGAATGACATGTCCTGAGTTTTTGTAGCTCAGGCCCGCGGCCCCCACACGGCTCCAGTGGACATCCGGTTGTGTGCATGGGGCCATATAAATAAATGGGGAAAAAAAGCCACAGTCGTGTGCACTAGGCCGAAGTAAATCATAAAGTTGATATATATCAGGTATACTATTAGATTAGCATAAGTTGTTTTTATTCATTGCTGGAATGTAGCCCCGTATTCTCTTAGATAGAAACTTGCTGTTTTATTTTATGGCTTGTACTCTATGCAATGCCTTATGTGCTTTCCAAACAGATGTTTAAAGGTGACACAGCCAAGAAAGAAGGAGATAGTACAGACATCGATGTCATCTAGTCTGTATATTTGACTGCTCTCTGAATGAAACCAGTGGCAAAGTGTGATATTTGGAGCACAGGATGGGAAATCACTTGTGTAGACAGGTTCTTAAGTGATGAGTTTTATCTGGTATAGATGTCTGTTGCAATAGCAGAAACCGCTCAGATTCTATGTAATAACATCAAGCAGCTGTAAAAAGAGACTCTAGAGCCACTTCCAGACCCCCAAATACTGTGGACTCTTGTGGAAGAATTAATGGGGTTATCTGGGTTTGTTAAATCAATGGCCTATCCTTAGGATAGACCAACAATATTAGATCTGTGGGGCCCCTTCAAACAGCTGATCGGCAGGGGTGCCAATAGTCGGACCCCCACCGATCTTCTTTTAATGACCTATCCTAAAGATAAGCCATCAATTTTACAAACCCCGATAACCCCTTTAACAGAAAAATATATATTTTGAGTAAACCAGCAATCATGTTTGGAATTGGATCACATCAGGGATGGACATACTATGTGCATCTGCACATGGTTCATCCAGGGAAGGGAGATCACTGCTACCTTAACCCCTTCCCGCTCCTTGACGCACTATTCCGTCATGCTGAGCGCATCGTTCACGCTCAGTGAGGTAATAGTATGTCATGTGGAAAATACAGCGCGATTTTCCCCTAGCGTGTTCATGAGCTGTGATAACTGCTGTTTCCGACAGCAGGCTATCACAGCTCAGTGTGCAGGGACCAATCACGACGGTCCCGCCTCGTCCCCGTCACCGTAGTTAGGTTAAGCGTCAGGGAAGCTCGGAATAATCTAGTTAGGTTTAGTGTCAAGGAATCGTCACCGTAGTTAGGTTTAGTGTAAGGGAAGTTCAAATAAAATCTAGTTAGGTCTAGCATTAGGAACCCTCGCCCTAGTTAGGTTTAGTGTCGGGGAAGTCCACTCGTTCTATAAAACAAAAAAAAGTTTAGGTAGCAGCCTATTGCTCCCGGTTAGGGAAGCCTTTTTCTATTTTTTTTGCTGTATAAATAATAATAATAAATTTTACACGTGTCTAAGCACAACATAACAAACATGTCCCAACAGAAATTTACTGCCGAAGAGGCATATTCATTTCTTGCCTCTGACAAGGATGGTGAGACTCTGTTTTATTTATCAACCTCCTCATCCAGTGATGAAGAGGAGGAACCCCCTAAGAGACGCCCCAAGACCACCACCACAGTTGAAACCCCCGAGCGAAGTGACCCCATTTGGACCCCCACAAAAGACAATTATGAGTCCCAAATCCCCGAGTACACAGTCAGCCACGGGATAAAATTTAACATGGCAGGGCTCAGTGAGATCGGCTTTTTCAAGTTCTTTTTCACGGATGAATTTATAGAGCTTTTGATGTCCCAGACAAATTTATATGCCCAACAGTATATGACCAAGAACCCCACATCATTTTATGCCCAATCCCACAGGACTCCTGTAGACGCAGCAGAATTGGGCAAGTTCTGGGGACTGCTCTTGAATATGGGGCTTTTGAAGAAGCCATCCATTAGGGCCTACTGGAGCACAGACATCTTATACCACACCCCGAAGTACCGCATGGCCATGTCCAGGATGCGTTATGAGGCAATACTATGCTTCTAACATTATGCCGATAATGAGCAGTGCCCACCCCGAGATGACCCCAGTTTTGACCGTTTATATAAACTGAGACCCTTATTAGACCATTTCAGTGCCCAGTTTTCCCAAGCATACACCCCCGAGAAGTGTATTTCTATTGATGAGTCCCTGGTACATTTTAAAGGGAGGCCTCAATTCAGCCAGTACCTGCCGAGTAAGAGGGCAAGGTATGGCGTGAAGATGTATAAGCTGTGCGAGAGTGCATCAGGGTATACTTATAAATTTAGGGTATATGAATGGAAGAACACCAGTATTCATCCCCCAGAATGCCCATACTTTGAGTGAATGCAAAAATTGTGTAGGATTTAGTGCACCCACTGCTGGACCAGGGTTACCACCTCTACCTGGATAGTTTTTATACCAGCATCCCACTCTTCAAGTGTCTTGCTTTCAGAAGTACTGCAAGAAAAAAATCTGAGAGGCCTCGCTAAGACACTGCATAGGCAAACACTCAGAAGGGGTGAAAGCAGGGCACATTCTAGCAGCAACATTTTGTACAAGAGAGATGTCCTTGTATTGACAACAATACATGGCCACACCAGTACCCATGTACCAGTACGAGGTACCAGTACAGAGAACCCCACCCAGACTTCATCTTGGACTACAATAGGTACATGGGAGGGGTGGGAACTTGTCAGATCAAGTCCTGAAGCCCTACAGTGCCATGCGGAAATAGAGGGTGTGGTATAAGAAGCTGGCCGTGCACATCCTACAGATGGCATTGTACAATGCGTACGTGCTACATCGATGTGCTGGCCAGAGGGGAACATTCCTGGAATTTCAAGAGGTGGTTATCAAGAACCTAATCTTTAGGGACCAGGAAGGGGGGCACCTAGTACTTCTGGAAGCGAGGCCACATGCATAGTACCAAGGATACACTTTCCAGAAGTTCTCCAAACTGGCAAGAAGGGAGAGAATCAAAAGAGGTGCAAAGTCTGATATAAGAGGGGGAAAATGAAGGACACAATATATCAATGTGACACGTGTTCCGAAAAACCAGGGCTCCGTATGAAGGTGTTTTAAAATTTATCATACATCCCTTGATTTTTAATTTACCCCAGTTTTACTTACCCTGATGCACTCCACACAGCTTATCCCCCTCATCTTTCCATTCTGAGCCCTGACGTGTGCCCAGGCAGCAGATAACAGCTACATGTAGGGTACTGCCCACATTACAATTTATGGGACGTATGTCTCCAGTGGCACATTCTGGGCACAATATATCAGACACTGAAATGGCATATATGTATTGAAAATTGTAAATCCCACTCTGCACCATCTCAAAAGCGCATTACCTTTTACACAATACTGTGGGTCACAATTCTCGCTACACCTCTAGATGAATGCCTAAAGGGGTGTAGTTTTTAAAATAGGGTCACTTCTTGGGGGTTTCAACTGTACTGATACCTCTGAGGCTCTGCAAATGTGAAATGGCACCAATCCAGCAAAATCTGGACTCCAAAGAACACATAGCGCTCCTTCCATTCTGAGCCCTCCCATGGGCCCAAACAGCAGTTTATCACCACAAATGGAGTATTGCCCCACTCAGGAGAAACTGAGCAACAAAATGGGGCATTTTATTCCTTGTGAAAAAAAGAAATTTGTGTAGTTTCCAAAATGGGTTCTTTTTTTATTGTTTTCTATGTTTTGGCACCACAAGACCTCTACAAACCTGGCATGGTGCCTAAAATATATTCTAATAATAAGAGGCCCCAAAATCCACTAGCTGCTCCTTTGATTCTGAGGCTTGTGTTTTAGTCCCAGTAGCACACTAGGGCCACATGTGGGAGATTTCTAAAAACAGCAGAATCTGGGCAATAAATATTTAGTTGTGTTTCTGTGGTAAAACCTTCTGTGTTACAGAAAAAAAATTATTACAATTGAATTTCGGCTAGAAAAATTAAATTTGCACATTTTACCTCCACTTTGCTTTAATTCCTGTGAAACACCTAAATGGTTAAGAAACGTTCTAAATGCTGTTTTGAATATTTTGAGGGGTCCAGTTTTATGTTTTATGGGGGTTTCTAATATATAGGCCACTCAAAGCCAGAACTGAACTGGTACCTAAAATACCTAAAAAACAAAAACAAAAAAAATAGGGCTTTTGAAATTTTCTTTAAAATATGAGAAATTGCTGTTTATGTTCTAAGCCTTGTATTGTCCTGGAAAAATAAAAGAATGTTCAAAAAATGATGCCAACATCGTCATGTGTGGTATAACCATCTGCCTTACAAGCAGATACATTTAAATAATAATGCAAATTTTGGCCCGAAAATACCTTCCATTGATTTCAATGAGAGGTGGAGGTGTTTTTTTTCCTGCAAGCGGAAAAAAAGCTAGCGGAAAAAAAGGACCTTGCTGCTCTTTCTTCAGCCGTTTCCGTCTCTGACCTTCCATTGTCATCAATGGGAGTCAGAGAAAGCAGTTTTCAATGCGTTTTTTTGCCTGCGTCGCTGAATTGCCACGGCCAAAAAATGCAGCGAAAAATGCCACAAAAAACGCGGCAAAGAGAGTGCAGGCATGTCAAAATCTGCCTCAAAGTTTCTGAAGGAATTTTGAGGAAGATTTTTATGCCTGCTACATATTGTGTAAACTAGGCCTTAAACTAACGGATGCAAGTGTTTTTCAAATAAACCTTTTTACCCCTTGGCGCCGCACCTAGTTTTGGCCTTTATGATGCTGCAATTCTTTTTTTTTTTTTATCCCCGTCTTTTGAGAGCCATAGCTATTTTTTTTTTTCTGTTGACGTAGGCGTATGAGAGCTTATTTTTTTATGGCACGAGTTGTATTTTTGTATGGCACCATTTTAACATGCATATAATGTATTGAAAAAAAAACATTTTGTTTTTTGTTGATTGCTTTTATTCTGTTTTTTGATAGTTGGTATGTTTAAAAAAAGATGATAAATTTCATAGTTTAAGTCGTTATGGATGCGGCAACACAATATGTGTACTTTTTTTTCTTTTTAAACATAATAAATCATTATTATATTATATTTTTTTCATATATTTTTAACATTTTATTTATCTTTTTTTTTAACATTCATAAGGCTGACAGGCGTCATATTAGGCAAAGTCCTAATAGGTGTACTTAGATAACAGACCTGGGGGCCATTGTTAGGTCCCCAGCTGCCATAACAACCCAACGGCACCTTGCATCGCGTCAGGTTGGGGAAGGCGATTGGGTAATAGAGGGAGATCACTCCCTCTGGCTAACAATTTAAATGCCACAAATGCTTTTTCCTTGCCGTTGCAGTAAAGTGTCAGCTGTAACATACAGCTGAAAACTCACTGCCGATGACGCGGATTCAACTCTTGAGCCCGCGCCATCACAGCTCCGTACATAAACGTCTGTTTGCGTGAATCCATTGGCAGCAGCGCCATATATTATATATATGGCGCATGTTGCCAAGTGGTTGAACATTTATAAGTTCAAGAGTTCAATGTTTCATATGGTTTTCTTGATTATTTGAATTATTCCTTTAAAAGCAGAGATTTCAGACTGTGATTGTGGTTTTCTAACCCCCTCTACAAAAATCCCACTACAAAAATGTTAGCAATGGTCCTGACTGTACATATCAGACATGCGTAAAAACATGTTTAGGTTAATTGGCTTCCTATGATATTGGCCTTAAGCCCACTAGGGACAAAGATGAGTGCTGGTACATTCTTTTTACAGTCCTACATTGAATAAATTAAAAGTTAACCTGTAAATAGTACATATTATGAGGTCCTAAGAGAATGATCGTCATCACGGTTACTGAGAAGGAAGGGGTTAGCATATTATTTCATAGTAAATACCATTCAATGATGTATTTTAGGTTCAATTCATATGACAAATATAATATTAGCACAGCCAAGCATTGCATGGTGGAGACAAAGGACTACACTTTGATAAGGGGCTCTCAATTTCCTTAGTATGAAGCGAGCTGCTTACAGTCAGTTATCTCAAGTACCATTTAACATCTAATCTACTTTACTGAGATGTTACAGCCAATGGAGTATAATTCTATTTAGGAAAGGTCAAATGAAATACTAAAGCACCAACTGCAAGGACCTTTGAAGTGGACTAGATGTGCCAGCATTAGACTATTCCGCTGCATCCGGAAACTTCATCTGACGGGGATTAGCAGGAGAGTCGCTCCTGGTCAGGAAATAGGAGAAGCTATGGGGTATGCTATGTTCGTTTGGAAACTTCCTCTTGCCACTTTTTTTTTTAGCTGTGTAGCGTAATGTTACATACTTCCCTTTAGGCACTTTAAAGTCTCTTCCGTCTTTCTAATGTTCCTGGTTCCTCAGTACAAATCACAACTAGTTTTAATCTGTAACAGTATTGAACTAGGGAGGATTTAATATTCTTGACACTGGTCAACAGTAAAAGACTTTAAAGGGAATGTGTCGCTAGAAATTATGATTTTTTTTCAGTTAAACAGTTAGTATTTAAGTGATTAAACATTGTTTTAATTTTTTTAATGTTTTCACAATTCAGGAAATATTATAAATTAGATTCTAATTTATAACATTTCCATGTGCTGGTCACTAGAGGGAGCAATTCCCAAAATTGCAGCAATGCAACGTGGTAAAGCAACCACATTGCTTTATGCTGCAAATTTGGTGTAGACACACACGCTCTAGTGTTCTCACACAATACCCCCTCCCTTATCCTGGCTAGTGCCAGGAGAAGGAGGTGGTTGAATAGTCTAATCCTCCTACACTGTGCATTTGCTCAGAAAATGGCGGCACACAGTGTAGGAGGATTACATACAGTGGTAATCAGACAGTATAACACGAACATAATACACACATCACATACACAAACATAACTTACCTGCTCCTGCTGCCTCCGATCCTACTCCTCGCGTCTTCGCTGCCTGGAACATATGTCCGGAAGCCGCGACCGGAAGTAGTCATCTTACTGTCCCGCCGCGGCTTCCGGTCCACAAGAAAATGGCGCCGGATGTCGCTCTGCCAAAGACCTTCCTTTTGGACTGTGTGGGAGCGGCACATGCGCCGTTCCCACACAGACGGCGTACACCATAGTGAATGGAATGGCTCCCGTTCACATTCTCTATGGGGATGTATGTGCCGTATTCCATCTCTGTATGTGTCGTTAATCGACACATACAGAGATGAAAAAAAAAATGTCAGCCCCCATAGTGAAGTAAAAGTAATAAAAAAAAAAAAAAAAGTACAACGCAAAAACACAAATAAATACAATTTTATTTAATAACATAGTAAAAGCTTATTTATATATAAAATTATTATTTTTTCGCGACACCTTACCTTTAAGGCGTGTTCTGTAAACCCCAAGTTTACCTAAATAAATGCTGAAAGCTGCAGGCAGGTGGAGAATAAGACTAATATGTGTTCTTCAGGAGCAGTTTACATTTGCGTTGGGGCTTCTGTTCATAATGAAATCTCTGACAGATTTGTCAGATGATGGATACCATCGGCGTCCTACAGACCCCATTGACACGTTTCTGCACGGTGTCCGTCTTTTTTTTTTTATGGGATAAATAGAGCTGCGTTCATACAATATTTCCCATCAAATATGATAATCTGCGACGAAGACTTTAAATAAACCCTCTGATGCAGATGTGAACAGAGCCTTAAAGGGGTTGTCCAAGATTTTTTAAAAATGTCTGTACCTACGGTAAATGTTATAAAATGTTTTTTTTATTTTTATAATTGATTTCACATTCATCATTCAAGTGATTGCTGCAGCCAATCACGGGCCTTAGCTGTCATGTGCTGTACATGTAGGCATGGCCGCTAACACCAGTCATATGCCATCCATCATTCACGTGTTACAGTCATGTGAACACACATGAACATGTTATAGTGATGGTGCAATGTTTAAGTATGACTGTGTCAACGAAACGCAAGCGTTGAGTGACAGAATGGAGCAAAGTTTTATAGGACTCATATGAGTAAGTGACCTGTACATTTCTCACGAGTTCTGAAAACATGAGATAATCTGCGTCCTCCAACACATAGACGCAGTTTATGACTTGCAGCTTTCTAGCATTTCTTGCGCCTGCACTTGCACAGCATAAAAGGGAAGACATGACACAATTTGTTACTTTGCAGAAATTCCAAACATACCGTATGCTTATAGTATTTTCCCACTGTTAAAAGAAAAGTCCATGCTGATATGTTGCCGTTCCTGCCGAGGCATTCATAAACCTGTTAATCATTTATTGCCACAAATACGTAGAATATTGACTAATGTTTATTGCAATTTAGATAATTGTCATGATTTTCTGATTCTAATTTGGTGGTTATTTTAGCAAAAACCTTTATTGTATAAAAATATGTAGTATAACCCCCAACCCACAATAACAGAAGGCTTTTGTCATTTTAGATTTTGTTTTTTACTTTACAATCAGTCACATCCAAGTGAAAGGAAAATAAGTGTATGTTCACACGCAGTGTTTTCAGACATAATTCGGGCGTTTTACGCAATAATAAGCCTACAAACATCTGCCCATTGCTTTCAATGGGTTTTACGATGTTCTGTTCCCATGAGGTGTAATTTTACGCGTCGCTGTCAAAATACGGCGCGTAAAAAGACACCCGCGAAAAAGAAGTGCATGTCACTTCTTGGGCCGTTTTTAGAGCCGTTTTTCATTGACTCCATTGAAAAACAGCTCCAATAACGGCCGTAAAATCTGCCGCGAAAAATGCAAGTTGTTATAAAAACGTCTGAAACTCAGGAGCTGTTTTCGCCTGAAAACAGCTCCATATTTTGACGTTTTTGGTCACAGCTTGTGAACATACCGTAACTGAAAGAAATTGAGTTGCAGAATAATTTACACCCCTTACATAATACTTTGTGCAAAGTTTGATATTATTATTTTATACTCCTCTTCTGACTTATTTCTTTTTACTATAAGTTCCCGTACGGATGTAGCCAAGGTTATCTTCACTCTGATACCTTGCTATAGCGAGATATCGCACAACAAAATCCTGTCTGTCTCTGTCTATCTATCTATCTATCTATCTATCTATCTATCTATCTATCTATCTATCTATCTATCTATCTATCTATCTATCTATCTATCTATCTATCTATCTATCTATCTATTTTATGTAATACACATATAACATGTGGTATCAGGAGAACAGTGACATCTAGTGACAGAACAGTTACTAACCAGAATGAAACATCATAAATTACTTTACTCTACGTCAACTTCACTCAGTGAATTATTTAGGACATATACCATTCTAACATTGGGTATAGCACCCTTAGATGGCAGAAACATTCCTTACAGATTCGTGTCCATGTTGACGTGATCGTATCCTGCAGTTGCTCAAAATTTGGCAGCTGCATATTCATGCTGCTAATCTTCATTTCCACGACATCCAAAAGAAGAAAGATCTGGTAACTGTGCAGATCATTGGAGCACACTATACCTATTGTCATGTTCATGGAACCAGCCTGATGTGTGCTTTGTGGCATGTTGCATCTCATATCATTAACCGATTCCCTATAGCTTTTATGTTTACTTGCTACTTCATAGCTTTCTTTAGCACTCCTATTTCTCTTACCTTGTTCCTTCAGCAATGTATGTCCAGGCCGCCTTAAGCTCCCCTAGCGACTGTTGATGCGTGATGCATCTTTCTCATTGGACGCGATGTTACCAGGGGGCCGTTCCAGTTGATGGGCGTCAGTGTGATGTTTGATACATTGATTGGTTCAGGTTCCAAATGACGTCGATAATGTGGGTGGGGCTAGCCCTATAAGGCTCTGGAGTTTCTCCGGTGCGCGCTAGACCAGTTATAAGCAATTTAAACACCTGAAGACGCTCCCCGGTATGCACAGGGGCACAGAAACGCGTTGGGACGTTTGCTTACCTGTGGTTTAACAGACCATTGTTATAATTGTTAGGGTCCTCTTTGAATGTCTAAAGTGTTGCATGTTCGTTACCAGTGCATATAGGACATCTCAATAAGGCTTAGTGATTTTGTATCGCTATGGCAAATAGACCAGTAGTGTGACTTACTACACCTGTCTAGTGTTGCATTGATATGAGTTGACCAAACTTTACTGATTTATTTCAGACACTTTATTAGGGATCCATGATCTGTTTTGCCAACGCGTATACTCAGGTTGTTGGGCATTAGTGCCCTATTTTTAAGATGTATACTAATAAAATATTTTTAAACGTTTATATAGGCAGTAATTCATATTTTTTGTGACCTGTTGCTTTATTCATCCATCAAAAGACGACCATCGACCGTGATCATATTTGGGTGTAGATCTTCAGCAGCTGTAACATGGCATTTAAATGATGCTCAATTGCCATAAAGAGTTTTTATCTACTGGACAGTCCCCTTCCAGTTTTGAATGGCACTCATATATGTGGGACCATGTTATATAGTAGATGGCTACGCAACGTTCTCTAGAAAGGGAGTCGCTCTTTATATCCATATGCCCCATTGGGACGACCCGTTTAAGAGGCTTTATCCGTGCCTAGAAAACATTAGAAGTTTTTTATAAATTGGTGGCACCAAATGACTCTAGTAGCCTTCTTTTCTTGAACCAGTATCCAAAAGTTTTTCGGATTTTTATGCAGGCTTGATCTCTGATATTCATGATACCTAATGTGTATTCATAAAGTATTCATTCTTATTGAACTAAGAAATGTGTGTTTTCATGTTCAAGGTAGTCACAGGTGAAATACGGTTTACACAATTAAATATTAAATTTCTCCCTTAAATCCCTCACAACATAATCATTTTTTATTTGGAATCCTCTTAAAAAAATGCTATGTCTTGATATTGCTGTTATATATGGTACTTGCTATGGCGCCCCCTGGTGTTCTTTTGATTCCCTTTCAGGACGACCTCCTAATATGTTCAGTGCTGGTGAGAAGCCGCTCTAGTGCGCCAAATCTTATCGGCTGGCCTGACATACTGGGCATGTGGGACCACCAGCACTGAACACAATGGGTGGACTTTCTGAAAAGGGAATCACAAGAACACTAGGGGGCGCTATAACAAGTATATAACAGCAATATCTAGACAGAAAAGCTTTTTTTTTTTTTTTTCATTATTTAAATAAAATAAAAATATGTTTTGTGATCTAACTGAAAAATGTAATATTTAATAATGGGACAACACCTTTAACCAACCCCTTGGCAACCATGTAAGACTGTGTTTACACTGCGTTTTGAGGCCTCTGAGAAATACATCAGGAGTATTTCCGAACTTATACCTCTGACGTAAGCCTCAAACATATGCCATTGTAGAAGTGGCCATAGTTACCATTTATAAAGAAAAAGTATATGCGCGGTATATTGTTTTTATTTAGGAATGCCTCTGTATTGAATAGTGTAGTTTACTACATTTTTTCCATACAGTTAAAAAAAAAAAAAGTCTGCAGACATTTACCTCCACGATGGAGGACATTCTTTTGGCACACGTCGGTCCATGAGACCTAGGGATACATTCAGCGTATGCACCGAGAGTCTTCCCAGTGCGCACGCCAGACAAAAGCATTATGTGCACAGAATCCAAAGTAATTATTAAAAACTGCATTCAATTCAGTGTTTTATACCTCTTAAAACCTGTCCAGTATGGTTTGGGCCTATAATTTCTTACTCTGTTGCCAAGTGATTTTCGCACAGAAGACATTCTGGAGATCCCTCGTTGTTCTCTTATAGGTCACATGCAGCTGAAGCCTGAGCTGGTCATGTCAAGGGAGCAGCTCTCTCATGAGTCACTTGGGAGTAAGCATAGTATATACTACATCTGTCAACTACATCACAAAATGACAGTATGATAACTCAGCAGAGCTGCCATGAGTTACCCGGCAGTTGAATTGGAAATACTACAAATACCAGCAGCAGCCATAGATATTGGAATAGGTATAGAAAGCGGTAGAAAATAGGGATTTTAAAAAAAATAATGAAATACATATATATATATATATATATATATATATATATATATATATATATATATGTGTATACAGTGGCTAGGTGGAGGGGATTTTGAAGTGAATAACGTCCGTGTGCTACACAGGGAAATCACGTGCAGCACACGGACCCATTGATTTCAATGGGGCCGGTCACACATGCAGGAGTTTTCACGCAGCAAAGTGTCCGTTATGTAAAACTCACTGCATGTCCTATAGTGGTGCGTTTTTTACGCACCAATCGAACATTGAAGTCAATGGGTGTGTGAAAATAAAAAATAAAAAAGGGCTTCACTTGTGCGTGAATAGCGCATGACACTCGCAAAACACACTGATGCATAACGGACCAGATTCACGCGCGTTTTTCACGCAAGTGAATCTGATACGCTTGTGTGAATGTAGCCTTAAAGGTATTATCCTACCCAGTGAAATGTTTTAAAAACAGCTAACAATGTTCTAAAATAACAAAAGGAGTAATACCTTACCAATCCCCTGCCGCTCCTGTGCCGACTCTTGCCTGTTTCTCCGCCGGTCTCTGTTTATCTGTTTCTTCAGCAATGGAGTGTCGACACAACATGTGACCGCCTCCGCCAATTACTGGCTGCAGCAGTGACGTGTCACTGTGGCTAGTAATTGGCTGCAGCGGTCACATGTCGTGTCGAGACATGATCGCTGGGGCTGGGTGGACAGAGACTGGCGGAGGACCAGGTAGTCGTTGGCACGAGAGCGATAGGGGATTGGTAAGGTTAGTATTACTCCTTTTTTTTTTTTTTAGTCCATTGTAAGCTGTTTGTAAACAATGGCATGAAGTCAACCACTTTAAGGAGACCCTATTCTTTTAGTCATTGGTGCAGAGTTGTGTATTCTTTGCTTTCGTCTTGGCTATTTCTCATCTTTGAATAATGTCATTTATTTTTAGATCAGGTGCTGTCTGACATCTGCATCAGATGTGCTGTGGCGTGTACTGAATTTGCATGATTAATCTGCATACAAACAGCTGACTACACTTTTTGTGTGCAATGTAACTAACAAGTATTCCCCAATGATTTCACTTGGCAAAAAATCTATTCATATATTTATAGCCGACTAAATACAGTATGAAAAACGACAGTGAATTCTGTGAAATCAAATCTCTATTTGTATTTTTATACTTTTAAAATTTGAATTAAACTGATGAACTTTGTAATTGTGCTGCAATTGTCATGACCAAAACTTACTGTTCCATATTTTGTCTAAGGGCTTGTCCACACGTAAAGGAGTTGCTGCGTATTTTCTGTCCGGAATTGTGGACGGAAAATACGCAGCAAAATACAGTAGCGGCAAAGTGGGTGTAAATGAAAAAATGTCATCCACACCTGATGCGTGTTCCGTGTGACATCCTTGTACGGTGCGCGTCTGCGGTTTTTACGCGCGTATGTCACTCGTTTTTTACGTCAGCAAAAAAAAACAGAAGGAGGTGGTTTTCTTTTTCTCATCATTTCTTTAGCAACTGTTGCGTGAATCACGGACAGCACACGGATGACGTTCATGTGCGGTCTGTGATTTTCACGCACCCATTGACTTCAATGTGTGCGTGATGCGCAAAAAATGCACAATGGAACATGCAGTGAGTTTCATGCAGCGGGCACACGTTGCATGAAAAACACTGAATGTCCCCATTGAATTGCATAGGTCCGTGTTTTAACGCGCGTAACACGGACGCGAAATGAGCTTGTGTGAATGAGGCCTAAGCGTTATCTTTTTGAAAAGAATCTCAATATGAGTTAAAGCAATTTAGAAATTAATCCTACTATTTGTAGATGTCCGCTATCTCAAATTTTTAAAGTCACTTTAATAAGTCTAGTAGGGAAAATATGTTATGAACAAATGCAATTGCTGCTATATTCTGCACCATTTCTCATTTTCTCGGTGCCTATGTAGGGCTGACAGTGCCTGCAGGATTATTATCTCAATCACTTCTGATTATAAAGTGGGTGATTCAGATGATATCATATTAGGGAATTGCTGATAACGTAGTTCCATAACATAGTCTATTATGTGGCTACAAACCAGAGCTTCCTTTTAAGTCCTCAATACAGCACGGCATGAATGTAAACATCCATCAACGCTATGTATCCTAGATGCTTATTAGAAGAGCAGAGGTGTCCTTAATCCCATAAAAATATAATCATTTCCGAACCTTTAGTGATAACCATAACATCATATAAATCCGGATTGCTCTATTAAATAATCTTCATCTGTGATCTCTGGTCAACATGATTTACAAATGAGATATGAAATAATTAGAAAATAGCTCAGCTTGAGATGAGACTCTCTTGGAAGATCCACTTTAAATTCCTAGCACACTCAGGTGGTATCCAGAATGAATCACCAGTTATCTGATGTGCGTCTGACCATTCATTAAATCTTCTTTGTGCACAGGGCCGGGACAGGTCACCATAGGGCAAGCATTCAGTTGAGAACCTGCCACATGTATTGATCTGCCTGTTATTTGTTTCAGCTCAGTTTGACATTATTTCCTCATAAGCAGGATTGCTGCAGTCTACACACTGAGGTGCCAGGGTCTTTTGGCAAAGTGGAATATCATTTGCCTGTCCATTAATGTAGAATTAAATGCAGACATATTCTGCCTAACAATGATATATGTATCCGAATGAAATGTATAGATGTAAACACAGTACTGTAGACTTTAGGGACCATTTAGATTACTATAGTAGTCAGACAATAATAACTTCCATAGACCTCAATAGAAAACCCATAAAGTTAGTTGCCATCAACAAAATTCAAGCTGCATTACGCTTCATGGTGAAGGGCAGATATGTAGGTCCAAAAATAAATAAAGTAAATTACATGATTAACAAAAAACTTGCTCTCCTGACTTGGGGAAACGTATTACCTTTTCAACAAATTTCAGGGTCGTGTCCGGTCTACACATCCCCCTCTTCCTAGGTGTCTTTTCTGATTGTAGCATCTCACTCATTCAGTGTGTTCCCTTGCCTTGTTTCCCTCTTGTTTATGCTTAATGTTATCATTTGGTCCTATGTTATTTTGGACCTATTTGGACCCATTTGCCATTACTGTTTGATGCATGGGCATATGCCCTTACTCCGTTTTTCCAACGTTTCTTGTTGTTAGGACTGTCTATTTCACTTCTCCTGCACCCTTGAGAATGTTGTTCTGTCTGATGAAAAATGTATATTTACCATCAGAATTCTGTTTTGAACCCATGTCAGGCCCTTTAAGGGCATTCCCCCACGTGGCGGATTTCCTCCGCAACTGTCCGCATCAATGCCGCACAGAATCTGCGTTGCAGATTCTGAGGCGGATCTGCCCAAAATGTGCAGTAAATTGATGCGGACTAGCTGCTGCGGACTGCGGGAAAAGTGCTTCCCTTCTCTGTATCAGTGCAGGATAGAGAGAAGGGCCAGCACTTTCCCTAGTGAAAGTAAACAAATTTCATACTTACCGGCCGTTGTCTTGGTGACGCGTCCCTCTTTCGGCATCCAGCCCGACCTCCCTGGATGACGCGGCAGTCCATGTGACCGCCGCAGCCTGTGATTGGCTGCAGCCGTCACTTAGACTGAAACGTCATCCTGGGAAGCCGGACTGGAGACAGAAGCAGGTAGTTCTCGGTAAGTATGAACTTCTATTTTTTTGACAGGTTGCTGTATATTGGGATCGGTAGTCACTGTCCAGGGTGCAGAAACAGTTACTGCCGATCGCTTAACTCTTTCAGCACCCTGGACAGTGACTATTTACTGACGTCTCCTAGCAACGCTCCCGTAATTACGGGAGCCCCATTGACTTCCTCAGTCTGGCTGTAGACCTAGAAATACATAGGTCCAGCCAGAATGAAGAAATGTCATGGCAAAAAAGCAAGACGCATGCGCAGCACACATAACATGTGCATGACAGCTGCGGACTTCATTGCGGAATTTAGAATCTCCATTGAAGTCAATGGAGAAATTCCGCCATGAGTCCGCAACCAGTCCGACACTGGTCCGCAACAGACAGAGCATGCTGCGGACACCAAATTCCGCTCCGCAGCCTATGCTCCGCAGCGGAATTTTACGCATCGTCTAAACGAACACTTCTAAATAGAAGTGGAAGTCAATGGAGAAACGGCTCCGCTGCGGATTAACGCTGCGGAGTGTCCGCAGCGGAATTCAAGTGAAATTCCGCCACGTGTGAACCCAGCCTTAGCCTGTGCATGTGCTAGGTCTCAGTGACAATGATCTAATCGTGATCTCCATGGCTGTAACGTGACCTCTAATGGCTGTAACGTGACCTCTAATGGCTGTAACATGACCTCTAATAACTGTAACATTCAATCGCTGAAGGCCACTGTGATATTTTGTAATATACTATGGCACTGAGTGGATTTATACACTGGACAAGATCTTGTGATTTCCTACTAACCAACTTGACTATATGCTAAACATTCTCTTATAATGGAAAAAACGCATTTTCCATGCAATATAAGCTGCTCAATCCATTGATTTATGTGAAAGGAGGAGTCTCAATGTTCTACATACATGTCTACATGTCCTTAAAGGCTATGTAAACCTTTAAAAGTGATTTTTTTATTTTTTATATATAAAAAAATCTGTCAGTGTGTTTGGTGCAACTTTCAAATAAGTTAAAAAAAAATTATTTTGACTTTTTGAGATACAGCTGCTCTGTATTCTCTATACAGAGCTACTGTATCTTTCGCTAAGACGTGAATCCGTCAGTCCCGTGGACCCGACGGGTTCAGTGTCAGCGGGAGACACGCAGGATCCACCTGTACTCTGTCACATCTAAGTTATGAACTTAGATGTGATAGACTACAGGTGGATCCTGCGTGTCAGAGACACTTTCACTGAACCCGTCTGTCCCGCGGACCTGACATGTACAGGATATAGCAGACGATACAGCTGCTCTGTATACAGGATACAGAGCAGCTGTATCTCAAAAGTAAAAATCCTTTTTAATAAAAACTAATTTGAATGTTGCACCAATCACACTAATTGACGTTTGTGCTGCCGACAACGATAATATTTAATGCTAGACAAACGATAAGAACAGCCTTTGCTTGAGCCTTTGCTCGTTCTTCGGCTGATCGTTGCCATGTTAACACAAGCCAATGATCGGGAATTGGCCTATAAAAAAGGTTTTAAGGTTAGCTGCCAGGTAGTTTACTGTGAGGCTATCAATGCCTGTCTCTATATATCATTCATTAAGCGCCTTTACTGTTCAGCTGCATTGTGTGACTTTAAATATTTAAAGGGGTTTTCCCAGAGTTGAAAAAAATGACACTAGGTAATGTGATAAAAAAAAAGCAAGGCCTGTTATAGCCCCCGGATAATGCGCCAACATTTTGGTGGTCACCGCCAGTCTTTGTTTACTTTGCTGCAGCGTTGACGTGCCGTACATTCACGCGAATGCTGCAGTTAATCAATGGCCTCAGTGGTGATTGGTCACAGCGGTTACGTGGATGAATGGCATTTCATCACTGCTGGAAAGTAAAGTCCGGCATGAGCATCGACGCATGGATTAATGGGAGATTTAACAGGTGAGTATTGGTTATTTTTTTTATTTCATCACATTTCCTACTATCAGTCTAATTTCTTAAGCTCCCGGAAAATCCCTTTAACTCTACAATGGTAACTTCATAAATTTATATCAGTGTTCTGCAAAATACGACTACATAAATTTGTGAAAGTCCAAGCATGCCTTCAAAGCTAGAGACTGTCAATGTTCAGTATAAAGCATAATGATTTTTATTTATGGTATTTTACATTGGCTCATACTTCGGGCTTATTTACAACACTGAGAAAATTAAAATGTATATAGCGTGAGCTACAGGTGTATAGAATCACTATCCAGTGAGAAGGATGGCAGAGAGATGGTTGTCTCACAGTGTTTGGTTGCCTGGGAAAGCTAACAGAGGGAGAGAAGGGAAGCCAATAGTGATTGTTTTTTTTTTGTAAAAATGTCTATCAGGGCAGATACAGATGGACGTTGCGTTTTTGCACGCGCAAACAACGCTGCGTTTTGCGCGCGCAAAAAACATTTGACAGCTGCGTGTGTCATCCGTGTCTGATGCGCGGCTGCGTGATTTTCGCGCAGCCGCCATCATAGAGATGAGGCTAGTCGACGGCCGTCACTGTCCAAGGTGCTGAAAGAGCTAACTCTTTCAGCACCCTCGACAGTGAATGCCGAACACATCCTATCGAAAAACCTGTTGAAAAAAAAGAAAAAGTTCGTTCTTACCGAGAACTTCCCGGCCGTTGCCTTGGTGACGCGTCCTTGGTGACGCGCCTCTCGACATCGGGCCCCACCTCCCTGGATGACGCGCCAGTCCATGTCACCGCTGCAGCCTGTGCTTGGCTGGAGCTGTCACTTGGACTGAATTGTCATCCCGGGAGGTCAGACTGGAGGAAGAAGCCGGGAGTTACGGCAAGTCAGAACTTCGTTTTTTTTTCTACAGGTTCATGTATATTGGGATCGGAAGTCACTGTCCATGGTGCTGAAACAGTTTAACTCTTTCAGCACCATGGACAGTGACTATCTCCTGACGTCGCGTACCGATAATTTTTTTGCCGGGTTCGGCCAAAACGAGTTCGGCCGAACCCGGTGAAGTTCGGTTCGCTTGTCCGGCTTCACTCATCGCAAAGACACTCCGTTTGGATGGTCGGAAACAGAAAAGCACGTGGTGCTTTTCTGTTTACATTCATCCTTTTGACAGCTGGTGCGCTGTTTCAGTCGGTTCGCACGGAAGTGCTTCCGTGCAACCTGCGTGGTTTTCACGCACCCATTGACTTCAATGGGTGCGTGATGCGCGAAATACGCAGAGTTATTGAACCTGCCACGCTTTTTGCGCAGCAGACAAATGCTGCGCAAAAAGCACGGACTGTCTGTACTACCCCATAGACTTGTATTGGTCCATGCGTGCCGCGTGAAAACCACGCGGCCCGCACGGACCGAATACACGCTCGTGTGAATCCCCCCTCAGTGTGTTTTGTGCAACTTTCTAAATATTTTTTATTAAAAATGTATTTTTACTTTTTAAGATACAGCTGCTTTGTATCCTGTATACAGAGCAGCTGTATCTAGCACTGAGACCTGTATCCGTCAGGTCAGTGACGCTGACTGGTTCAGTGACAGCGGATCGAGTTGTTACCGATCACATCTAAGTTCATAGCGTAGATGTGATCGATAACAGTCGAATCCTGCGTGAACCCGCTGCTGGATTCAGCGCCGCTGACCTGAGTGATTCAGTTTTCAGTGTTAAAAACAGCTGCTCTGTATATAGTACAATACAAATCGGCTATATCTCAAAAAGTTGAAATATTTTTTAATAAAAAGTATTTAGAAAGTTTCACAAAACATACTGGTAGTTCTTTTTGTTTTTTTTTTACTAAAATAATCCGCTGTGTTAATGCGGTACAAAAAAAACACACAAAAACGGCGAAAATTCTCTTTTTTCCATTTCCCCACCAAAAAATTAAATGAAAGTTAATCAATAATTAGCATGTACTCCAAAATGATACCAATAAAAACGACATCTTGTCCCGCAAAAAACGAGTCCTCATATGGCGACATCAAAATAAAAAATAAAAAGTTACGGCTCTTGGAAAGCGGCGATGCAAAAACAAATAGTTTTTGTTTTAAAATTAGTAAAACATAAAAAAAAGGTATACATATTTGGATCACCGTAATTGTAGTGACCCATAGACTAGAGTTAACATGTTATTTACACCACATTGTAAATGACATAAATTTGAAACACGAAAAACAATGCTGGAATAGCTGTTTTTTTTTTCATTTCCTTCCATAAAAAAATGAATAAAACATAAGCAATATAATATATACACCCAAAAATTGTGGAATTAAAAAATACAACTTGTCCCGCAAAAAAACAAGCCCTCATATGGCTATATCGACATAAAAATAAAAAAGTTATGACTCTTGGAAGTCGGGGAGGAAAAAACGAAAAAGATTGCTTGGTCCTTAAGGCCGAAATAGACCTGGTCCTTAAGGGGTTAACCCCTTCCCGACATATGACATACAGTTACATCATAGCCGGGTAGGGGAAGTATGGAGCGGGCTCACGGAGTGAACCCGCTCCATACGATGTGGGTGTCGGTTGTTTGTTACAGCCGACACTTCAGAGTAACGAGCGGCATCGCGCTCGAGCGCGATCCCGCTTGTTTAACTCGTTAAATGCTGCAGTCAATAGCGACCACACCATTTAAATCGTTAGAAAGAGGGGGCGACCCCCTCTAACAGATCATCGAGCCCCCAGTGAGGGGGCGGGTGGCGATGGTTGCTATGGCTGCCTGGGGGCCTAATGAAGGCCCCCAGGTCCGCCATCTTTGTTCACCGGCAGGGCTTAATAGATGCCTGTCAGAATCACGATCGCTGGTTGAAGTCCCCTTGGGGGACTAATAAAAAAAGTAAAAATGAGTAAAATAACGTTTTTTTTGTGTAAAAAAAAATAAACTATTAAAAGTTAAAAAAAAAACCTTTTCCCATTTCCCCCCTAGAGCATAGTAAAAAAAGAAATAGATGAACGCCGTAAAAAAAAAAAAAAATTGTAAACGCCACAATGTCTATTTTTTGGTCACCTAATCGGCCACAAAAAATGAAATAAAAAGTGATCAAACCGTTGCATGTACCCCAAAATGGTATTATTAAAAACCACTGCTTATCCCGCAAAAAAATAAGCCTTCATACCACTTAATCGACTGAAAAATAAAAAAGTTATGGCTCTCGGAATTTGGCGACACAAAATAAATTATCTTTTTTACACTTAGTTTTTTACTTGTAAAATTAGTACATTATAGAAAAAACTATATATATATTTGGTATCGCCGTAATCGTATTGACCCACAGAATAAATTTAACATGTTGTTTTAATTGCGCAGTGAATTCCGTAAAAACGGCGCGCAAAAAACCATGGAGGAATCCCTGTTTTTTTTTCATTTTCTGCCCCACATATAATTTTTTCCTGTTTCCTAGTACATTATATGGCAAAATAAATGGTGCTACGAAAAACTATAACTCGTCCCGCAAAAATCAAGCCCTCGTAGTACTATATAGACGGAAAAATAAAGACTTTATGGCTTTTGGAAGGTGGGGAGGATAAAACGAAAATTAAAATCTGAAAGTTGTTTACGACGGGAAAGGGTTAAAGGCTCTGTGCTTGTCTGCATGAAAGGGGATATTAGCCCTATGGAAGCTAATATGGCTGACAGGAATGAGTTTCTAGTGTTAGAAAAGTCAGAAGTCAATTTGAAAAACTGTACATAGTCATTACACAAGGATTCAGAAGCATTGTCGAGTTTTCGTACACATTAAGTGACCAGTGATAGAATTATAAATGACATTAAAATTTATGTAAAATAAAAAAAATAACCTTAAGTTAAGAGTAAATGTAGGAAACATTGAAAAAAATATAACTTAAAATAGAACAGATACATTCCTTTTTTCGGAGATGCTGTTTTTGAAAGGTGAAACCTTGCCCTCAGCATAGTGTTAACATCACAACCAGTACATACACATTTTGTTCATTCAAGATTAAAATGTATCTCTTGAAGAAGAGACGGCAGCAGAACGCCTTTAACCACATCATGTCTCCGTGATACCTCTCTTCCTGTGTGATCACACTATTATTTACCAGGAATAACCTTTCTATTTTGTACAGTACATGCATGAAGTTTATAAAATAAAAATATGATAAGAAGAAGGTTCTTTTCAGTGTTTATATTATTTAGTTAGTGGAAATATTTATTCTAAGGTATAATATTCTATCTCTCTGAATTACAGTAATAGTACATGTTTACGTGATGGAATCCTTAAGAAAGTTATAAGATTCAAGGATTGAATTTAATAGTGTTCTTGTTAGAAAGACCAATGCCCAAGTACATAGTTCATTGTGCACTAAGTAGAAAGGACAGAAGTCCTGGGGAAGAGCGGCTAGTTTTCTTAAACCAGTGCAAAATCCATTACCAAGAATGGAATATGCAAAGACATAAATTTTTAAAGGGTATTGTAATGACAGGGATAGGGAAACAGACAAGTGAGCCCTAATCTACCCGCCACTCAGTCCCTGCCTACTTGCAACGACCCACCCTAGGCGACGGGGTACAACTGGGCGACCGTCCCTACACTTAATAAGTGCACGACAGACAACAGACAAGGAAACACAGAACAAAGGGAAACGGGGCAGTTGCCCACGGCAACACCGTGAGCAACAAGAGTAGTAAACGAGCCGAGTCAAACCAGGAGAGTACGAGGTGCCAAACGTAGAGCAGGAGAGTAGTGAACAAGCCGAGTCAAACCAGGAGTGTACGAGGTACCAAACGCAGAGCAGAAGAGTAGTCAGTAAGCCAGGGTCAATACGAAGCAGGGACAAGTAGTTCAAGAAGCTGCAGCAGGGCCAGGAAACCAAACGAGAAGAATCACAAGCAACAAGGAACAGGAAAGGCAGGTATAAATAGACAGAGGGCGTGAGCTAGCTCCGTCTGGCCAGGCTGTGATAGGCTCTCCCACTCCTAAGCCTGCCATCCTGAGTGGTGGAAGATGGAGTCAGTCTCACAGACATAGAAGCAGGTGCAGACTGATTACCTATGGGCGTGGATACAGAAGCTGTGCCTGGCAGATCTTTAACAGGTATTAGGATCTACATTGGTGTTCTAATAGTTGGTAGTACCATGTCCATGTGATAAAAGCAACATGCAGCCGCCTTTCATTGCCTGTTGACATGTAAATAGTTTAGAAGCAGGACCGGCATTAGGGGGGTCACACGTCACTATGGAATGGGAGCATCCGGAGCTTGCACTCGATGGCCCCCGCTTTGTGCTCAAACTATGGAAAAGAAGCTGCACAGGAGACAGCTAAATACGATTTCTAGTTTATTTAATAGACCGTGTTATTTATGTAACTCTATTGCAGTGTTATTTGGGCTCTGTATGGTAGTATTATTTGGGTACTATATGTGGGGACTCAGAAGAAGGTACTGTATAGGACACTAATCAAAGTAAGGTCAAGCCTGTTTATAAGTTACATAAAAGGGTAGTTTTACTGTAATTTAGGTAATAAAATATTCAGATTACTCCTTTTAGCCTTGGAGTCTGATGTGTATACCTTCTATTTATCTACTTGGACAGTAAGGCCGGATTCACACGAGCGTGTGTGGTTTGCGCGCGCAAAAAATGCGGCATTTTGCACGCGCAAAAGGTACATAACAGCTCCGTGTGTCAGCAGCGTATGATGCGTGGCTGCATGATTTTCGCGCAGCCGCCATCATTATGACACTCTGTTTGTATGTTTGTAAACAAAAAAGCACGTGGTGCTTTTCTGTTTTCATTCATAGTTTTTACTGCTGTTGCGCGACTCACGCGCGTCACACGGTAGTGCTTCCGTGTACTGCGCGTGATTTTCACGCACCCATTGACTTCAATGGGTGCATGATGCGCGAAAAACGCACAAATATAGGACATGTCGTGAGTTTTATGCAGCGGGCACACGCTGCGTGAAAATCTCGCGCGTTGGACGGACGTAGTATACGTTCGTCTGAATAAGCCCTAATAAAAAGGTTATGAACTTTTTGATCATTCGCTGATATACTTGAGAAAGCCAAGACCTATTTTGCCAAATATGTGTTTTACAATACACTGAGTGCAGTGTAACAGAAAGTTATGGTAATGGATAGATGAAAGGATTGGTTTTTAGATTTATACTTTGAAAACTCTGACTTATATTTGAAAAAATATTGTTTTCATTGGAGAATAATCGTGCTTATAATAAAAAGTGTTCTCCGCAATTCAGACTCAACAATGGAAACTATTTGCTCCTGATCCTCTGAGCAGTCCACACACTTTACAGAAAACAGTCTCTGGGGCTTCAATGAAAGATGAGAACACGGAATTGATTAGCTGTGAAATAGATTATGTCTCGTAACACAACATGTTTCATGACCATTAACCAGTTATTGCTGTAACTGAAATCGTTTTGTTATTGCAAATATTTAAAGCAGTCATTGGAATACCAAGCTAGGCCGAAGACAAGGGGCAGGAGGAGAGGCAGCCGCCCAGGATGCAGCTTTCTCCTTTGCTTAGTTGGTATATTATAGTATGATAATAGTCACATAGAGCTGCTGATCATCATACAGTGATGAGGATAAAATAAGTGTTTTTACATAGCGATCAGGGAAGGAACTGGAAAATACAAGAGAGCATTCTTGTAGCTTTCTATTTTGTCTTGGGGCTCAGAAGACTTATTTGTTACGGCTTAACTAAATTAATACTTAAGAGGTACCATATACATAGATGTAACTGGTCCTGGTTCCTGGGCCCTAATGCAAAATCTATAACTGGGTCCCCCTTCTACCAAGTATCATTAAATACTGATGCCTTTTTATGTGGCAGAGAGGCCTTTGGACGTTCTCTTGCCACTGCTACCTTTGCACCACTTATGGCTACACCCCAGATCATATTGCTGCAACATGCCCATTACATTTCATAGTTTTATCTACTTCTAAGAAATCTGGGTGACCGCTAATTTATTGGTCTCACTCAGGGTGGTTATCCATATTTTATGCAGTCTTTAATGGAAAATATTCCTAGTTATGCAGTAATTTAATAGGATTCTTGATAAGACAGACAATGGTGCTTCAGGTGATTTTTGTTTTATTTTGGCATTATCTTTAAAGGGCTTCCCCCAAAAATGACCTTTAGCATTTATTTATAGGACAGTATCTCTTGTGTTACGGAAACAGCATAGCTGGCTGTGCTACGCTGTTTCTGTAACTCCCAATCACTTCTATGGGCGTTTTCCGGAAACCGCAAAGCTCAGCGAGCTTCCGTTCTCTCAACCACCTTGTAACTTAGCGGCCAGGGACCAGTGACAGCAGGGCGAGGTAGGATGGGGTTCAGGGGGCCCTGTTCTAGACATAGGTGTGGCTCCCAGAGTGGAACATGCATCTATTGGACATTGGTGGCATATCCACATTCGAGATGAGAATACCCCTTTAATTTCTAGTACCGTGGCTACTTATGGGCAATGAAAAAAATATATACGTTTAGATAACTCCTTTAAAAGTGTATAGCTGTTTTAGCAAATAAAAGTTATTCTGTGTATAATGAAAAAATTTTTTTTAATTTTTCCATTTACTTTCTGCATCAATTTCTTAAGATTAAGATCTCTGCTTACTGAAATTCAAAAGAAACTTTCATTGTTTATAAAAATCAGATCTGTGTCTTGTAACAAGCTGAGCACCTGCCTGACCGCAGCATTACCAGTACAGATTTGTGTCCCCTGGATGTAAACCATGAAGGTTGTTATTGAACAAGATTAAGCAGAGATTTTGAAAACCATAAGAAATTGATACCGAAAATATATTGTAAAATTGTATCGATTTTCATTACACAAAAAAAACCTGTGAAATTACTGAAACCTGAATACCCCTTTAAGTGATTCTGTCAATGGATTGGTTACAGGGGATGTTGGTGCATGCCCTTCTAAAGGCTCCAATCATAGATTTTAACCTGCAAAAAAGACATGAGCAATTTAAAAATCACACATCCCTGCAGGTTTATTTCAATTTCTCACGCTTATACAGGAGAGCAATCCCAATACTAATAATATAATGAGGACTGTTTATACTGCAAATCCGTAACATAATATGAAAGTGGCTCCAAATCAGATCTTAGATTTTAATAATCTTGATGATGGTTTGTAGAATGAAGTTTCATTATTTGCAGATATTACCAAGCTCGGTAGAGTAATTAACACAAACGAGGATATTATTATATTACTGAGAGATTTAGAGAAGTTAGAGCCTTCGGTGGATACGTGGCGCACAAAAATGTATGTAAATAAAGTTAAAGGGAACCAGTCATCAGTCCCCCTTCCCCCTCCCCCCAAAAAAAAAAAACTAAAACTTTTATCACCGCTGAATAGTTGCTGGGGAAACAAGTTTAAACATACCCATGTTTGCAATCCCAAACCAAGCATAACCGGGATGAACTTTTTTATTCACTCACGCTTTGTATGCACAGGAATCTTTGAGTGTCTGCTGGACGTTTTTTGTTTTTTTTAGGGCTGCAACCCCTCCTAAACCGCTCCCCTCCTGCGTCACTCAACATCTTCACCAGGAGACCGTATTAAGCAAGACAAGGGGGCATTCACTACATGAAGAAGTATGAAGGTTTCACCATCCGCATAGAAGGGGTTTCTTTACTGTAAAAGCAGTGACACTATGGAACTCTCTGCCTCAACCTATTACATGTAGTTTATCAGCTTGACCAGGATGTGTCCGGCAAAAATTCACATTTTAAATAAAAGGGATGATTATTTTTAGTAAGACGAGATTACTGTAGGATTTACTTTATGTGAACTGTTTTGAGAATAAATCTATTTGTGTATTTAAATTAAAAAAAACTTTAGCAGCAGTGAGTTTGAATCCATTTGATGTCCATCCTTTTTTTTTATTTAGTTGTTTAGCTACACAGAAGTGTTTTAAGTGACAATGTTGGTCCATGACTGATATGCTATTTGTCTTATGCATGTGTTAAGCAGTGGAAGTTCAGCAGATATTGGTATTATGGAGCAATTCTACTTAAATATATCTATAGATACAGTAGATGCAATCAACATTCTTAGGCAGCATCCAGACGGCCGTGTTCGCTCCGTGATATACAAACCGTGTGTCGGCTCTATTTCCTGGACCGACCAGAGTTCAGGCAGCCGGACTCCTAGCATCGTAGTTATTTATGATGCTAAGAGCACCTGCCACCCCACAGGAATACTATCCCATGCTGTCACTACAGGACAGTATTCACGTGGGGAGGCAGGGACTCCTAGCATCATAGATACTAGGAGCGCGGCTACCTGACTGAACTGTGGTTGGTCCGGGAAATACGGCCGAAGTTCTCTTTTTATTTAATTGCTCCACCTATAATTGAATAGCAGGATGTCCACAAAGATAATGTTTTATGCCTTTTTTATAGTACAAGAGGGATATCTAATAAGCAGGAAATAAGACCAGTAAACACTCACTTTAGTAGATAGTCCATTTCACGTTTTGCTTATAGGACCATAAGCCACATATGAAGCTGGTAACGGTATGTGCGTATAATGATTGCTTACATAATTTATTTGCCATGGGAAATATGTGGTTAGCCACAGCACAATAGCGTGCTGAGAGATAGATGTCTGGTTTGAGTCCGATAACAATGTTCTCGGGCAGGTATTGAATTCCTGCAAGAGACGTATTGACATGGTCATGTCTGCCTGAACCTTTTCCAATGGTTATTTTCTGTTTTAACACGTTCTCACTAACCAAAGTGACATTAAGGAAAAAAAAAATATATATATATATATATATATATTTATTTTTTTTAATTGTAAGGGTACCTATTGTTTAAATAAACTACTGATATTAGATGTTTATATCGGTGGGATCTGGTTGCTGAGGCCCCCACTAGAACAAAAAGGCAGAAGTCCTCCGCTGACTGCTGTGCCCCTTTGTCTCTCCTTTATATAGCCGTCAACTGCTTTCCTCAGAAAGACGAAATACAGGTGAATGTTGAAGGGGCTTAACTGAGCACTTTGCCTCTTCATTCTAGCGCTTGATAGGAGGTCTTAGTACCTGGACCCCACCAATATGAACTTCTGACGTTTCCCTATTTTTATTTAAACATCAACACAAAAAAAATTACCTCAGAAAAATCAGTCCCAAGGTTGACCCATTGAGGCCATGTTTAGTGCAGCCATGTTTGTGTTGTCTTGGCCTAACAGATGCTAAAGTTTAAAACATGGCACCTATTCGAGTTTCCATAGCGGTTGTCACCAGCTCAGGCACTAAACGCCAAATATTATTCACAATTACGTTATCCCGCCTGCTCACATTCTCTTACTGCTCTTAAGTGCCATATATATGAACCAGGAAGCTTTGGATGAACATTGTCTTTGGTTTCACCCAGATAGGGATGTTTTGCAGTGCATAGGATTATGGGACTCAAGATGAATGACTATCATTAGTAAAGCAAAAGTGTATATTTTACTGCAATGGGAATTTGTGGAACTGTGTTGTATGAGGGCTTATAAACGAAACCAAGACAGAGCTTTAGCTTAATTACAATGCCAACTAACATTGTCCTAGCTGCTAGTATACATAATAAATCATTTTTTACGCTTTTTCTTTGGTAATCGCATACATGGTTAAAACATGCTGAACAGTCTAAATGACTGTTTGGCCTCTAGTGAGTCACCTCTGAAGCTCGAAAACAAAGAACCGTAATAGGTTCATCTGTCAAGCGTTGCACCTGCAAGTATATAGTCCGCCTGCTGTGACATTGCTCTCCTGTAGTGTTGGGTTACTAGTTTGGCCTTCTAACTACTTGTGAGTATCTGCCTATTTTTCTAAAGAAAATACAATTTAATTATACGGTGAAACAGTACCCTTAATGTCACCACCATTTATGCTATGTGTACAATGGGGAATTGTTGAAGTCTTCACTAAGAAAGATATGGGATATTAATATGACCGCTGTATGAGTGGCTCTTGCTGACTGGATTCCTTAGGTATATACAATGAGGACATATGTAATAAATCATACCATGGGGTGAATTATTTCACCTGCAGGCCTATTGCAGTCAGACATGGTAGCACAAACCCCACAATACTCAATCAAAATGAAATAAAACATGACAACAGTTTCTTTGGATAAAAATGGCCACGGTGTTTATTAAGGGTAACCTAAGATAAAATAATTCGAAGAGAATAACCATAAATAAATCGAATAAATAATAAAATATAAATATTTTGACCAATAAAAACCAAGTCCGCCCAGCATTAGCTGGGTGACAAACCCCTCTAACAAACAACGTGACGTGAAGGAATTTAAGAACAATAGGGCGGGAGGGTGGGCGACGGTCCAATCTTCAAAAACTGGCTGCTTGACCACGATGAACTGCTCCTTTTATGTCCAATTTTCCCGCCTTTAGGATTTTATCAATGACCAATCAGCTGGCCTTCCACAAAACTGCCTGCAGATAGAATCTGCCAGAACCTGCTCATGCAATTGCACAGCTGACCTAGGTCCAATCAGCTGGGACCAACTCCAAACTGCCCAGAGACAGAAACATCTGGAAACCGGCTCGTGCCACCAGCACAGCTTACCCGGGGGACACCACGATGGTAAGTACCATTCTAATATAAAATAACAAATGGAGAAAAGAGGGAAAGGGGGAGAGAAAAACATACCAAGCAAAAAAACATATTTTATTAACAACTTATGGGGGGCCGTGCGACCATGTGTCCCCCAGGCAATAGCCTGGGGGGCCCCTGACATGGTAGCACAAACCCCACAATACTCAATCAAAATGAAATAAAACATGACAACAGTTTCTTTGGATAAAAATGGCCACGGTGTTTATTAAGGGTAACCTAAGATAAAATAATTCGAAGAGAATAACCATAAATAATCGAATAAATAATAAAATATAAATATTTTGACCAATAAAAACCAAGTCCGCCCAGCATTAGCTGGGTGACAAACCCCACAAGCCATGACATTACCAAGACATGGCCCCCCCAAAACACCGCAGCCATTCTTCAATTAAATTCTGCAGGCCCAAATTGAAAATGTCGATACCCACATCAGAAAGATGTATACAATCATTTCTGAACAGCCCGTCTGTGAGGTCTTCAAGGTCACTGTGTCTATAAGAAAGACCACCGAGGACCGACATGTATTTAGACATGGCTCTATTAATCCTTTTACGGATTCGATTCAAAAACTTAGAATTTCCAGAGGACCATAGCAGTCTTGGAATAATCTCTGAAAAGGAAATAGTAGCGTCAGGGAAAAGACATTTTATCAAGGCTATATCCCTTCTCATTTCCCAAAGTAAGTCCAAAGTCTTTTCTTTACCTAGGTCATTGCCTCCAGCATGGATGACAATTAAATTCGGATCCGGCCAATAAGAACTCAGTGATTTAACTAAAGAAAACACGTTCTTCCATTGCAAACCCCTTACCCCATGCCAAAAAACCGAAAAAACTAGCGGATCCATAGACAAATTTTCTGTATAGGACCTTCTCGCGGCTCTCTTCTGTGCCCAAAATATAAAAGAGTGGCCAAGGATCCAAACAACCAAACGCTTACCTGTGGATATATAATTACACTACTAACAAGTCTGGTCGAACATAAAGTTTAAATCTATTAGACTCCCACCTTCCAATTCTTTTTATAATCCCTTCATCAATTCCTAACTGTGCAGCTTCCGTAGCTGCACCTATTCTAAACGAATGGGAGGATATTTTTAAATGCTCCAACTTCAGGGACTTCAAACATTTCTTTAAAACAGAGTTAAACTGAAATCTGGACAGCTGATCCCCATTCTGATGAATCAGGAAAGCAACCCCAAGACTCGGCCTGATTGACAACCAATGTTTAACATTAGAAACTGGGCAAAGAACAGAACCCGAAAACTGATTAATTCTAACCAAACGACCTTTTCCTAATTGATCTGTCTTAGATTTTTTTAACAATAACAAAACATGGTCAATTTTGCAACTAACATCCTGAAATGAAAGGCCCGGGACTGAAACTTTACTCTCTGCCACCAGTTCGCTTATTCTCAAGGCTGCAAAGAACATTAACACAAATGCGGTTCTAAACAAACACACTTCAAAATTACTAAAACAAACTAAATGTAACACATTGAATAATTTTAACAACAAATCTAATGAAATAGGCCTTTGTCTTTCCACAACCGGAGCTGACCTATGGTAACCTTTCAAAAGCTGCTTAACTGGGAAGAGCGAAGAAATAGCCGGACAACTGTTTAATTTAAGAAAGAAAGAGATGCCTGCCAGAGACTTAGAAATGGAGGCAAATGACAGCCTCCTACTAATCAGGCTACATACAAATTTTAAAACTAGACCTACCTCATTATGAAAGAAATTACAGTTCTCATTAACACAGAAATTAACCCACTCCTTCCAAGCAGCTGAATAATCAGCCCATGTTCTTGGAGCCAAGGATCTCTGAATATTAACATAGATTAGTCCCAAATCAGATTCCATAAATGAGGAGGACACGGAATTCCACAAAGCTCCGCTTCTGGTGCCATCGTTCTGAACCTCCGCCACTGACAACGAGATAATGAATCTGCTATATCATTCTTTTTTCCTTCTATATAGCTAGCTTTCAACCAGATGTTCAACTTCAGACAACATAAAGTTAAATGTCTTAATATCTTAACTACTAATTCACATTTTGAAGATAATGTGTTAATTGCAAAGACCACACCTTTGTTATCCGTAAACAACAAAATTCTCCTATTCTTAAAATAATGACCCCATACAACTATGGCTACCAAAACCGGAAATAATTCCAATAAGACAATATTTGAAGTAACTTTGCTTACACGCCAAGCACTGGGCCATAACTCAGCCGACCATTGACCATTAAAGAATTCCCCCGTAGCCCATACTACCGGCTGCATCCGTAAATAAAGACAAAGAGTCAGAATCCTCAAAATTAAACTGCCAGCAACTGCGTCCATTAAATTTAGATAAAAATTCTAGCCATACAGCTAAATCTTCTTTTAGCTGAACCGTTAACCTAATATGGGACCTAGGTGACTTAAGACCCCTTGTTGAAAAATACAGTCGCTTTGAAAAAACTCTTCCCATAGGAATAACTCTAGAGGCAAAGCTCAACAACCCTAACAGTGACTGCATATCACGTAATGAACATTTCTTCCTAGCTAACATACTGACTAAAGAAACCCTTAACTTTAACAATTTTTCTTCTGGTAAACTAAATTCCATTCTCTCAGAATCTATTCTAATACCTAAAAATTCTAATGACCTACATGGAAACACAGTCTTCTCTTCAGCTAACGGAACACCAAAAAATTTCATAAACTCGACAAATTTTAACAATAAGGAATAACATAACTCAGAACTAGCATCACCTATAAACAAAAAATCATCAAGATAGTGCAGAACACCTCCATCCGGAATTTGCTTCTGCACTACCCAATGTAAAAAGGATGAAAATGCCTCAAAATAGAAACAAGATAAAGAAAAACCCATTGGTAAACATTTGTCATAAAAATAATCACCTTCAAATTGAAAACCTAGAGAGTTGAAACCTGCAGGGTTAACTGGTAGTAAACGGAAAGCTGATTTGATATCAGCTTTTGCTAAAAAAGCATTTTGACCAAACTGTCTCAATAAAGAGACAGCCTGATCAAACGAAGCATAGTGTACTGTCGCTTTAGACTTGTCAGCATCATCGTTTAATGAAGCCTTAAACGGGTAAGAAAGGTGATGTATTAAACGGAATGAATTCAATTCCTTCTTAGGGACAATTCCTAAAGGTGAAAGTCTAAAGTTTGTAAACGGCGGATGTATAAAAGGACCAGCGATCCTGCCAGTTTCAAGCTCTTTCAGGATTTTTTGATGCACAATATCCTTATGCTGCTGGATGGATTTCAAATTATCCACCCAGCAACAACCAGATCCTTTGAAAGAAGGGATATCAAAACCAAACTTAAAACCGTTAAAAATTAAATTAGCTTTCTCCCTGTCTGGGAACATTTCTAGCCAAGGCGCCATTCTTATTAATTTCACTGGCGTCCATGCTTTTGGATAACTGTTCTTTGGAACTAGGGGGTTGAGACTGGTTTGCTCTTTTAAAACAGCGACACATTGGGTGCGAACCCCCACAAAAGGAACATTCATGTTTATACCGACAATTGTTTAACCATTTACACTGAGCTTCATTATAAGCAAAGCAAACTCCTTTCCTCAACGTATTCTGAGAACTAGGCTGCTGCTTGGGCACTGACCTTTGTGGAAGCATTAAACTAAGCCACAAACCAACATCCTTAGTGCCCCATTTTAATGAAGGGTACACTGCCATCTTCTGGCGAAACATTTCATCATAATTGTACCATGCTAAACCACCAAACTGGCGGTAAGCCTCAAGAATAATGTCTACATGCTGAAATAAATTACTAGAATTAATGAAAGACTTTTCCCCTAAAACTGAAGCATAGATACAGAACGCCTGTAGCCAGTTAAAGAAAGACTTAGGAGGAGAACGTTTTTTATCCTCATCTTTATCAGACTTACCATCCTGCTTGACAAGAGTCTCCTTCGCGGATGGTAATAAAGAAAATAAATCTATAAACTCGTTCCTCCAAATACGCTCCTTAATTGCTGGCTGTAAATGAAAACCTAATGGCGAAATATCGCAAGACATCACTTCCTTACAACAAGTTTCCGAAACACCAATTCCTTTCTCTAAAACAGGAATATTACTAAAACCAGCATTCTGTAAATGCTGACTACTATGCTTCCATACATCAGCGGGGGAACTAGCAGGAACAGCCGACTTACTGACCAAATCAGCTAATAATTTTAAAATATCAAACATTACATTAGAATTGAGGGGAGGGGGGATGGGGTGGGACAGATAAGGGGTAGCTGGCATCTCACCACTCTGTTCCACCTGTCCTGGGTCGTGCACCACTTCTGCTACCTCCTGCTGCGTGCCTGTAGATCCTGGGGAAACTTGCTGACAGGAAAGTTGACTCCTGGGACCTCTTCTTCTCCTTGATACTGGCGGGGGTGGGGAATAAGCCATCCTAGTCTTCCGGCTCCTCTTCCTCGGTTGCAGCTCTGAAGAAAAGTCCTGCGCCGCCTCTAAAACCAGTGAGGCCGGCGCTTCCGCTGTGTCCTCCACACCATCCTTGGAGCAGGAGGGGGTACCCGACCAACCTGTTGTCTCCCGTTCTCTGACTAAACTTCTGGCCAGCGGGTTAGCCAATTGCGCCGGCACTTGCTGCACACTTCCGGCACTGTGCGCCACCTTCTTTGATGACACGGTCGGCCGCCTCCTCTCAAGCTCCGGCACCTGGAGCGAACGTCCGGAACTGCGCTCCACCCTCAGTGATGACTCTGCTGCAGACTTCATCCTCTTGGCTGCAGCTGATGACGGCACCTCGAGCGACGACCCAGCAGGAGACACTGCTTCCTCTATGTCGTTTTCCAGCCCAGTAAGTTCGCTTCTTCCCTCGACTTCCCTCGACGGCGCTGCTGCTAGGCATTGCCTCAGCCAGTTTTCTCCTCCTTCCGACTCCGCTCTTCTGATCAGCTCCATCAGCAGGACATCCATGGCGACGGTCCAATCTTCAAAAACTGGCTGCTTGACCACGATGAACTGCTCCTTTTATGTCCAATTTTCCCGCCTTTAGGATTTTATCAATGACCAATCAGCTGGCCTTCCACAAAACTGCCTGGAGATAGAATCTGCCAGAACCTGCTCATGCAATTGCACAGCTGACCTAGGTCCAATCAGCTGGGACCAACTCCAAACTGCCCAGAGACAGAAACATCTGGAAACCGGCTCGTGCCACCAGCACAGCTTACCCGGGGGACACCACGATGGTAAGTACCATTCTAATATAAAATAACAAATGGAGAAAAGAGGGAAAGGGGGAGAGAAAAACATACCAAGCAAAAAAACATATTTTATTAACAACTTATGGGGGGCCGTGCGACCATGTGTCCCCCAGGCAATAGCCTGGGGGGCCCCTGACATTAGTTACTGGCAGTGCTAGTACATTAAGAATACCACTACTCCTTCTCTTCCCATCACTTTATCAATGCTGCCAGTGTGTGAAAATACGTATCATGCACCCATGAAGTACGGCTTTGCACTATAAAGTGCTCGTACCGTGTGGTAACTACTAATTTAGTGAATTTAGTTTAATTTTTGTTCAAATTTTGTTTTAGTTTAGAATTCTGAGTATTAAATTTACATCTCAGGAGCTTGTAGACACAGATTGTCTGGCACATTAGACTCAGCCCAATATGTGCGTCGCACTTTAAAGAAGTTGCCCGAGATTTGTAAAAATTTCAGTAACTTCAATAAATATAGAAAAATAGAAATAGAAAGGTTAAATAGTTAAACCCCCCCCCCCACTCCACGCTGACGCTGCAGTGCTCCCCATTGTACTTGCAGCGACTTCGGCAAATACATCATTCACATGACTGCTGCAGTCAATTGCGGGCCTCAGTGGTCATGTGCTGTGCAGGCAGCATCACTGCTGAGGCCAAAGAATGGCTGCAGCAGACGCGTGAATCATATGCTGTAGGACTGGCGGGGACCACCGGAGTATTGTCGCTGGAGCGGCAGGGGGAGTTAAAAGGTGAGTAATCATTATTTTTCTATTTTATAACCTTTACTGCAGTTACTGAAATTTTTGCAAATCTTGGACAACCCCTTTAAGTCATGTATGGCTTTATAATGTTTGTCTGCTCTTACAATGTAAAGCAGAATACTATAGTGCAGTTCTCATTACATCTAATACTCAATGAAGCCTTCCCTCGGTCCTTCCCTGGGTGTCCTCCTATCATTTCCACAGCACTGTGAGTACCTAATTCACATATGCAAATACACAATTTATATTTATATATGAATGCACACCTTTCATTGTATTCATATGTCAATGTTCCCTTCAGCAGATATTTGTTTCAATAGACTTTGTAATCTTGATAGAACCGTGGATGATATGGGTTTATGTTCTGCATTTCAGAGCAGCTCGACCGTATTTTCACCCTCTGGTGTTTGATTACTAACAAAAAGGATTTGACACCACAGAAAAATTATTTTACTATATAGAAAATCTACTCCATTAATGACCAGCTAAATCTTTTAGTTTTTGCTTCTCTGCGTCAGCAGCTAGAACTTTTTTATTTTTTTATTGTCGTGACTATATGAGGCCTTGTTTTATGCAGAAGAATATTTATTCCTGCGCAGTTTGGGGGTAAAAATAAATGACTATGTAATTTATTTTTGTGACGTAAATACAGAAAAAAGCAATTTACGGCATTGTGTTTTTTTTGTTTCTTTTTTTTTATACTGTTTTAAGCTGAACAACCTGTTGAATTAATTATTCTGGTTATTATGGTCATGTAGATGCCTAATATGTGTTCATTTTCTAATGTATGGGCAACAAAATATATTTTATACTAAATAATTACTTTTTTGAAGACATTTATTTTTTTTGTTACATTTTTAATCCCATGAAGGGATAACGTTTTAGTAACTTTATTTTATGCTTATAATGTATTAGCATACTCCTCTATGCTAATAGATTATACTGGGTCACTATGATACAGGCTGCTGTTAGGGTAACACATAGTGTGCCCTAATAGCACGCTTACAGAACAGACAACCCTGGTTCCTTTCTAGGTCCCCTCGCTGACTACAGAGGGTTCCCCCGACCTTGAAGAGGGGAGTCCCCTGTAATCATTCTGTGCTCACCATAAGCCTTTCCTACAGCAACGACAAAAGACTTTGCTGTACATTCCGGACATGCACTGCGCGTCATTAAAAAGAAAGTGGGCAGTCGGGAACAGGTTGAATGTTTGTTCATCCTTGTTTTTCATCCTTGTTGCAATACAGTCTACCATTTCTCAAGGAAGACTTCAACACAACAGTCTACGTTAACTTTGTAATCATGTTAGAGTACTTAGTATAATGTCTGCACAGGTTATAAAAATTGTGATGGCTACACAATATCTTAAAACATATATTTAAAGAGGCTCTGTCACCAGATTTTGCAACCCCTATCTGCTATTGCAGCAGATAGGCGCTGCAATGTAGATTACAGTAACGTTTTTATTTTTAAAAAACGAGCATTTTTGGCCAAGTTATGACCATTTTTGTAGTTATGCAAATGAGGCTTGCAAAAGTCCAAGTGGGTGTGTTTAAAAGTAAAAGTCCAAGTGGGCGTGTATTAGGTGCGTACATCGGGGCGTTTTTAATACTTTTACTAGCTGGGCGCTCTGAAGAGAAGTAACATCCTCTTCTCTTCAGAACGCCCAGCATCTGACAGTGCAGATCTGTGACGTCACTCACAGGTCCTGCATCGTGACGGCCACATCGGCACCAGAGGCTACAGTTGATTCTGCAGCAGCATCAGCGTTTGCAGGTAAGATCGACTTACCTGCAAACGCTGATGCTGCTGCAGAATCAACTGTAGCCTCTGGTGCCGATGTGGCCGTCACGATGCAGGACCTGTGAGTGACGTCACAGATCTGCACTGTCAGATGCTGGGCGTTCTGAAGAGAAGAGGATGTTACTTCTCTTCAGAGCGCCCAGCTAGTAAAAGTATTAAAAACGCCCCGATGTACGCACCTAATACACGCCCACTTGGACTTTTGCAAGCCTCATTTGCATAACTACAAAAATGGTCATAACTTGGCCAAAAATGCTCGTTTTTTAAAAATAAAAACGTTACTGTAATCTACATTGCAGCGCCTATCTGCTGCAATAGCAGATAGGGGTTGCAAAATCTGGTGACAGAGCCTCTTTAAATGTATTGAAAAGTTAGAATGTAGAATCCTTCATGGATTCTTAGAATGACCCAAATTTGTAGATTATAGTTATAATAACATATAGCAGAACAAGCACTTAATCTCATATCTTCTAAGCTACTCTTCGATATATAGCTACATAGTGCTCACGATTTTATCGTTCACTTCTACACACAAACAGAAAAGCGTGCTAGAGAAAGAAGTCACATGTGCTATCTTAGATGGCCATCACAACAACATGGAATTGTCTATGTCAGGCTATGTTCACATTTCATCTAGGGGCTTGGGTTGGCACATACGACGGAGAATTCTACTGAAGTATGAACTAAATGCATACGTCATATGTAGGCCCTAACGTTTTTTCTTTTAAAAAAAATAACAGTTTTTCTGCGGTGGCCCATTGTATAGGAATATGTAGCAGACTATGCTTCGCTACACAGAAAAAAAGTGAAGAAGATAAACAAACATATACCAGCCTGGCGGATGGGAGAAGAACTGTAATGAAGGGGGTAGGGAAACAGACAAGTGAGCTCTAATCTACCCTCCACTCAGTCCCTGCCTACTTGCAACGATCCGCCCTAGGCGACGGGGTACAACTGGGCGACGGTCCCTACGCTCAATAAGTGCACGACAGACAAACAGACAAGGGTACACAAAAGCAGGAAAAAGGGGCAGTTCCCCACGGCAACACCGTGAGCAACAAGAGTGGTGAACGAGCCGAGTCAAACCAGGAGTGTAAGAGGTACCAAACGCAGAGCAGGAGAGTAGTTACATAGTTACATAGTTTGTACGGTTGAAAAAAGACACATGTCCATCAAGTTCAACCAAGGGATGGGAAAGGGGAAGTGGGATGGGAAAGGGGAAGTAAAAAATTTCTACACATAGCAGTTAATATTTTTTTGTTCTAGGAAATTATCTAAGCCTTTTTTAAAGCCATCTACTGTCCCTGCTGCGACCAGCTCCTGCGGTAGGCTATTCCATAGATTCACAGTTCTCACAGTAAAGAAGACTTGTCGTCTCTGCAGGTTGAACCTTTTTTTCTCCAGACGGAGGGAGTGCCCCCTTGTTTTTTGAGGGGGTTTTACATGGAACAGGATTTCACCATATTTTTTGTATGCGCCATTCATATATTTATATAAGTTAATCATGTCCCCCCTTAGTCGTCTTTTCTCAAGGCTAAATAGGTTTAGTTCTTTTAATTTTTCCTCATAACTTAGATTCTCCATGCCCCTTATTAGCTTCGTTGCTCTTCTTTGTATTTTTTCCATCTCCAGGGCATCCTTTCTATGAACTGGAGCCCAGAATTGGACTGCATATTCTAGATGAGGCCTCACTAATGCTTTGTAAAGTGGTAATATTACATCCCTGTCCCGCGAGTCCATGCCTCTTTTGATACACGACAATATTTTGCTGGCCTTTGAAGCAGCTGATTGACACTGCATGCTGAAATTTAGTTTATGATTTACAAGTACACCCAGATCCTTCTCAACAATTGACTCCCCCAGTGTAGCTCCCCCAAGGACATATGATGCTTGCAGGTTTTTCGTACCCAGATGCATAACTTTACATTTATCTACATTAAACTTCATTTGCCAAGTGGACGCCCAAACACTTAGTTTGTTTAAATCTGCCTGCAATTCACAAACATCTTCCATAGTCTGAACTATATTGCATAGCTTGGTGTCATCTGCAAAAATAGAAATAGTGCTATTAATCCCATCCTCTATATCATTAATAAATAAGTTGAATAATAGTGGTCCCAGCACTGAACCCTGGGGTACACCACTTATAACTGGGGACCATTCAGAGTAGGAATCATTGACCACAACTCTCTGGATACGGTCCTTGAGCCAATTCTCAATCCAATTACAAACTATACTTTCTAAACCTATAGTCCTTAATTTACCCATTAGATGTCTATGAGGGACAGTGTCAAATGCCTTTGCAAAGTCCAAAAACACTATATCCACAGCGGCCCCTCTGTCTAGGCTTCTGCTTACCTCTTCATAAAAACAAATCAGGTTGGTTTGACAGCTTCTGTCCTTTGGCTGTCACTTATAATACTATTTATTGTCACATAATTCTGTATATAGTCCCTCAATAGCCCCTCAAACATTTTCCCCACAATTTATGTTAAGCTTACTGGTCTATAATTACCCGGCGAAGACCTAGAGCCCTTTTTGAAAATAGGCACCACATTTGCCCTGCGCCAGTCCCTTGGCACTATACCACTCATGAGAGACTCTCTAAATATTATGAAGAGGGGGACAGAAATAACTGAACTAAGCTCTTTAAGAACTCTAGGGTGTAACCCATCTGGTCCCGGGGCCTTGTGTACATTTATTTTATTTAATTTAGCTTGGACCATATCTACATTCATCCAATTCAGTATATCAACTGATATATTAACAGCACCGGCAGCGGCTACATCAGCTGCTCCTTCTTCTGTTGTATATACAGAGCGGAAGAACCCATTTAGTAACTCTGCCTTCTCTTGATCCCCTGTGACCAACTCCCCATTACCACTATCTAAGGGTCCTACATGTTCAGACCTGGGCTTTTTTGCATTTATATGCTTGAAGAATTTTTTAGGATTTGTTTTACTATCCTTGGCCACCTGCCTTTCATTTTGTATTTTTGCTGATTTTATTACATTTTTACAGATTTTATTAAGCTCTTTATATTTTACAAAGGCTGCAGATGTACCCTCAGATTTGTATTTTTTAAATGCCCTTTTTTTGTCATGTATTGCCCCTTTCACAGAAGGTGTAAGCCATGTGGGGTTTAATTTTAGTCGTTTATACTTGTTACCTGTAGGAATACATTTTGCACTATAATTACCCAAAGTAGATTTGAAAATCTCCCATTTATCATTTGTCCCATTATTTGACATTAGTTCTTCCCAGTCTATATCCTGAATTGCCGCCCTCATCCTGGGGAAATTGAACAAGCCGAGTCAAACCAGGAGTGTACAAGGTACCAAACGCAGAGCAGGAGAGTAGTCAGTAAGCCAGGGTCAATAGTCAAATAGTTCAAGAAGCTGCAGCAGGGCCAGGAAACCAAACGAGAAGAATCACAAGCAAGGAGGAACAGGAAAGGCAGGTATAAATAGACAGATGGCGGGAGCTAGCTCCGTCTGGCCAGGCTGTGATAGGCTCTCCCACTCCTAAGCCTGCCATCCTGAGTGGTGGAAGATGGAGTCAGTCTCACAGACATAGAAGCAGGTGCAGACTGATTACCTATGGGCGTTGACACAGAAGCTGTGCCTGGCAGATCCTTTACAAGAACACTCTTTTGGCATCTGTCAGATCTGTAATGATCCCTTCAGCCCTGAATGTAATCATTGAACTTGTGTGAACAGGGCTTAGTCTAACTTTCTGCATTCCGGACCTAGATCTACTGTGTAGACTTGATCAGGAAGGACTTTCAGCCCCTGATTGTGAATAATGAATGTTTTCATTTACTGATGGCAAGCATGGATGAGGGTTTATAGCACAAAGTAGATTTGAAAGTTGAATTAAAGTCTTATCATACAGTACAATGATCACGTGTTTTTTTTAGCTTAACGTAAGATTTCCCGTGCACCAGCCAGTTGCTTCTTAGTGTCTGATGAAAGTTTGTACTTCGGTACAAGAAAGTACAGTAGAGGTGTTTATAGCCTAAACCAGGGGTCAGCAACCTTCAGCACTCTATCTGTTGTGCAACTACAACTCCCAGCATGCCCTGACAACCAACAGATTTAATATTCCAGCCAAAGGCTGTCAGGGAATGCTAGGTGTTGTAGTTTCCCAACAGCTGGAGTGCTGAAGATTGCTGACCCCTGACCTAAACCATAGTAGTAGGGTGCAGTACTGTGCCAGCCATGAATAGAAGCAGGACAATCTAAATAAGTGATACATTTTATTGACCAATGGAATGGATTAAAGAAGCAAGCCCTAGGCGGCTGTGCAAGGTATTGCAGCACTGTCCCATTCACTGCCACGGCCCCTTCAACAGCTGAGTGGCCGGGGTGCTGAGAGTTTTGACGACTACCGATCTAATATTGATAGCCTTCCCTAAGGATACATTTTAAAATCCAGGATAACCCCTTTAAAAAAGACTATTGATTAGACATCACATGTGTCTGAAGAAGAGAGCTAACTTGTTTTGTATCTTTAATCTACTCAGGCAGAAAAAGATATCACTTAAAAAAGTATTCCTACTAACATAAATCTAGTTAAATCATCAGAGCTTAATAAAATATTAATGTCTGTCATTTTAACCAATTATGGAAAATTAACCGTTCAAAAGCTATTGCAATACCTGTGCTCCCTCAGCGATTGTTCAAAACACGTACTTTTGTTTTTTGTCTTTTTCCTTCCCCTGCACATGCGCTGTAGCTGTCTAAACACTGCTTGCAGTGTGGCTGACCGCAGGTTGATCAGGGAAATCATGTAACTATGTAATGTCGGCAGATAGAGCATTGAGCATGGGAATTATGGGAGACCGGCAGCATGCCAGGGAAATTGCAAAGACTGCTCACATTTTGCAAACAGATCCTGGAAGTATACAGATTACCATTGGAACACCGAGACGTGAAAAAAAAGTAAAGTTTTAAATATATATATATATGTATATGTCCATTTTTATTTCAATGTATTCTGATAACAAGAGTGTCTAGGCAAGTTTTATTGATGGGAAAACCCCTTTAACTACAATGTCCAAGCCTGAGCCTATATACTTAAATCAACACTAACTTTTCAAATAACTTATGCTAATGTTAGAGTATACCTGATATATATCAACTTTGTAATGTACTTATTGTTAAAATGTATTTGATTTATCCACGCAAATTCTGTGTAAAGATGTCTCCCTTCCTGTACTCTGCTGTACACCCCCTGTTGTCAAGCAAAATCCATCCCTAGATACAGAGCAGAGGAAATGGATTGCAAGAATCTGTGGGGGGGGTGTCCCTTCACAGCATTCCCATAGAAGTCTATGTAGAGGGGAGGTGGAGCAGGAGAAGGAAGCATGGAGGGAGGAAACACAGACACACTGCACATAGAAGTCTATGGAGAGGGCAAGGGCAGCAGGAGGAGGGAGCAGAGTGAGAAACACAGGCACGTACAGATGTGCTGCAGCTGCTCGTAGGATTTATATCTCACCGCAGTGCATATATATTAATATATATATATATATAGACAAGCAGAAATAAGCAGCACTTCATGTCCAAATCTACAATGGTAATGGGTGCAAGCGGGTAATCCCGATCCAAGGATTGTAGATAGATATGGAATAAATCCCACAACACTCCAATATAGCAAAAAAAGTGGTTTATTCAGTCAAGTCACTAAAGGTTGCAGTTGTGAGTTGACTGAATAAACCACTTTTTTTTTGCTACATCGGATTGCTGTGGGATTTCTTCTATATCTATCTACAATCCTTGGATCGGGATTACCCACTATCTATCTATCTATCTATCTATCTATCTATCTATCTATCTATCTATCTATCTATCTATCTATCTATCTATCTATCTATCTATCTATCTATGTGTGATAGATAGAGATGAGAGAATTCTCCTCTGCTCTATGTGTGCAGTGTATGGCAGATCTGATTGCCGTTAGGCTCCACCTGCAAGTATAGGGAAAACGGAGAGTGAGAGAAAGAGCCTGCAGAGGGGAAAACTGCTAATAAATGCAGAAAACAAGTCATATAATGGCCAGAAATGGTGTAATTCCTAATGTACACACATGGGAGAGCATATTCTGAAAGTCATCTAAAAAGTTAGGTATGCTTTAAGAATGCAGTTTTTAATGTAGCATATTCCTTAGTAAAATCGGTCTAAGGCCCCATGCACACGAACTTATTTTTGTGGCCGCAATTCACCAGCAAATCTGCGGGTGAATTATGGGCCCATGCACACGACCGTGGTTTCCGTGGTCCGTTCATGGCCCAGGAGCCTGGACCGCAAAAAGAACGGACATGTCTTATTACGGCCGTGTGTTGGGTCCAGGCTCATAGAAATTAATGTACACGGCCATGTGCACGGCCCGCGATTTACGTCGGCGCGCGGGTGACACTCCGCGGCCATCCGAGCCGCAAATCACAGCCGTGCACACCACTACGGTTGTCTGCATGAGGCCTTAGTTGTTAATGAAAAGATTGGCTTCATTCACATCAATATTGTCTCCACTTTCATTAAAGTGGTTGTACCTGAATCAACAGTTATCAACTATCTACAGGATAGGTTATTGTCTAAATGCATGGGTCCTCACTGATCGCAAGAACAGGGATCCCGAGTCCCCCCTTCCTCCCTGCACCCCCAGCAGTGAGGAGAAGCTAGATTTGAGCAGTAGTCTAGCATGCGCCTACTGCCCCCTTAAATGTCTACAGAACTGATGGAAACAGCCAAGTGTTGTACTTTGAATGAAGCGGCATCATGCATGCTCAACCATCGCTCCATTCAAGCTACTCCTTAGTGCATGAAACGCAGTGAGGGGCATCTGGGGGTTCGGGACCCCAATTTTCACAATTGCCGGGGGTCCCAGCGGTGGGGGTCCCAGCGGTGGGGCCCCCAGCGGTCAGACACTTATCATCTATCCTTTGAATAGGTGATAATTGTCTGTTCTGGGAATACCTTTTTAACATTTTGTAAAAACAGGCAAATTTAGATTTTAAAATGTATATACAGTGAAGGAAATAAGTATTTGATCCCTTGCTGATTTTGTAAGTTTGCCCACTGTCAAAGACATGAACAGTCTAGAATTTTTAGGCTAGGTTAATTTTACCAGTGAGAGATAGATTATATAAAAAAAAACAAACTGAAAATCACATTGGCAAAATTATATATATTTATTTGCATTGTGCACAGAGAAATAAGTATTTCATCCCTTTGGCAAACAAGACTTAATACTTGGTGGCAAAACCCTTGTTGGCAAGCACAGCAGTCAGATGTTTTTTTGTAGTTGATGATGAGGTTTGCACACATGTTAGATGGAATTTTGGCCCACTCCTCTTTGCAGATCATCTGTAAATCATAAAGATTTCGAGGCTGTCGCTTGGCAACTCGGATCTTCAGCTCCCTCCATAAATTTTCGATGGGATTAAGATCTGGAGACTGGCTAGGCCACTCCATGACCCTAATGTGCTTCTTTTTGAGCCACTCCTTTGTTGCCTTGGCTGTATGTTTCGGGACATTGTCGTGCTGGAAGACCCAGCTACGAGCCATTTTTAATGTCCTGGTGGAGGGAAGGAGGTTGTCACTCAGGATTTGACGGTATATGGCTCCATCCATTCTCCCATTGATGCGGTGAAGTAGTCCTGTGCCCTTAGCAGAAAAAAACTCCCAAAACATAATGTTTCCACCTCCATGCTTGGCAGTGGGGACGGTGTTCTTTGGGTCATAGGCAGCATTTCTCTTCCTCCAAACATGGCGAGTTGAGTTAATGCCAAAGAGCTCAATTTTTGTCTCATCTGACCACAGCACCTTCTCCCAATCACTCTCAGAATCATCCAGATGTTCATTTGCAGACTTCAGACGGGCGTGTACATGTGCCTTCTTGAGCAGGGGGACCTTGCGGGCACTGCAGGATTTTAATCCATTACGGCGTAATGTGTTACTAATGGTTTTCTTGGTGACTGTGGTCCCAGCTGCCTTGAGATCATTAACAAGTTCCCCCCGTGTAGTTTTCGGCTGAGCTCTCACCTTCCTCAGGATCAAGGATACCCCACGAGGTGAGATTTTGCATGGAGCCCCAGATCGATGTCGATTGACAGTCATTTTGTATGTCTTCCATTTTCTTACTATTGCACCAACAGTTGTCTCCTTCTCACCCAGCGTCTTACTTATGGTTTTGTAGCCCATTCCAGCCTTGTGCAGGTCTATGATCTTGTCCCTGACATCCTTAGAAAGCTCTTTGGTCTTGCCCATGTTGTAAAGGTTAGAGTCAGACTGATAAATTGAGTCTGTGGACAGGAATCTTTTATACAGGTGACCATGTAAGACAGCTGTCTTTAATGCAGGCACCAAGTTGATTTGGAGCGTGTAACTGGTCTGGAGGAGGCTGAACTCTTAATGGTTGGTAGGGGATCAAATACTTATTTCTGCAAATAAATATATATCATTTTGACTATGTGAATTTTCTTCTTTTTTTTTTAATATATATATATATAATCTATCTCTCACTGGTAAAATTAACCTAGCCTAAAAATTCTAGACTGTTCATGTCTTTGACAGTGGGCAAACTTACAAAATCAGTAAGGGATCAAATACTTATTTCCTTCACTGTATACTAAGACCAAAAATAGTGCTTAATAAAAAAATACATGTAAAATGTTTTTAAAAAACATGATTAAATATGATTTTCTACTTAAAGAGGCTCTGTCACCAGATTTTGCAACCCCTATCTGCTATTGCAGCAGATAGGCGCTGCAATGTAGATTACAGTAACGTTTTTATTTTTAAAAAACGAGCATTTTTGGCCAAGTTATGACCATTTTCGTATTTATGCAAATGAGGCTTGCAAAAGTACAACTGGGCGTGTTGAAAATTAAAAGTACAACTGGGCGTGTATTATGTGTGTTACATCGGGGCGTGTTTACTACTTTTACTAGCTGGGCGTTGAGAAGAGAAGTATCATCCACTTCTCTTCAGAACGCCCAGCTTCTGGCAGTGCAGATCTGTGACGTCACTCACAGGTCCTGCATCGTGTCGGCACCAGAGGCTACAGTTGATTCTGCAGCAGCATCAGCATTTGCAGGTAAGTAGCTACATCGACTTACCTGCAAACGCCGATGCTGCTGCAGAATCATCTGTAGCCTCTGGTGCTGGTGTCCTCGCTCGTCTGACACAATGCAGGACCTGTGAGTGACGTCACAGCGTGATCTCTCGAGAACACGGCTGTGTCTGCACTGCCAGAAGCTGGGCGTTCTGAAGAGAAGTGGATGATACTTCTCATCAGAACGCCCAGCTAGTAAAAGTAGTAAAAACGCCCCGATGTACGCACATAATACACGCCCAGTTGTACTTTTACTTTTCAACACGCCCAGTTGTACTTTTGCAAGCCTCATTTGCATAAATACGAAAATGGTCATAACTTGGCCAAAAATGCTCGTTTTTTAAAAATAAAAACGTTACTGTAATCTACATTGCAGCGCCGATCTGCTGCAATAGCAGATAGGGCTTGCAAAATCTGGTGACAGAGCCTCTTTAAAGAGGCACTGTCACCACATTATAAGTGCCCTTACTCCTACATAAGGAGATGGGCGCTATAATGTAGGTGACAGTAATGCTTTTTATTTAAATAAACAATCTATTTTTACCACTTTATTAGCGTTTTGGATTTATGCTAATGAGTTGCTTAATACCTAACTGGGCGTATTTTTACTTTAGACCAAGTGGGCATTGTACAGGGGAGTGTATGACGCTGACCAATCAGCATCATGCACTCCTCTCCATTCATTTACACAGCGCATAGGGATCCTGCTAGATCCTTATGTGCTGTCTTATACTTACACATTAACAATACTGAAGTGTTTAGACAGTGAATAGACATTCCACGGGATGTCTATTCACAATCTCTGCACTTCATTACTGTTTCTATGGTAGTTACAGCCAAGGAAGCGTGATCTCGTTGTAACCTGTCATTTACCATGTAATCACGCGAGATTACGCGTCCTCTGCTGTAACTACCACAGACAGAGTAACGAAGTGCAGAGATTGTGAATAGACATCCCGTGGTATATCTATTCACTGTCTAAACACTTCAGTATTGTTAATGTGTTAGTATAAGACAGCACATAAGGATCTAATAGGATCCCTATGCGCTGTGTAAATGAATGGAGAGGAGTGCATGATGCTGACTGGTCAGCGTCATACACTCCCCTGTACAACGCCCACTTGGTCTAAAGTAAAAATACGCCCACTTGGGCATTAAGCAACTCATTAGCATAAATCTAAAAACGCTATAAAATAAAAAGCACTGCTGTCACCTACATTATAGCGCCGATCTCCTTATCTAGGAGATAGGGCACTTATAATGTGGTGACAGAGTCTCTTTAAAGAACCATGTTGTTTCTTTTTCTAACCTGATATTACAGGAGAGAAAATGAACAGTTAAACATTTATGTTTAGTAAATAGCTACAAAGTACTAAAAGGCACATTAACCTCTAATCATATTATAACAGTTCATTAAACCTGCCTTTTCTGAAGTGTTCTTTGTGTCGACTTTATCTCTTTATTCTTTCAGCACGAGGTAGGATAATCTGTGTGCTATCTAGCCTTGGCCTCCTCTGGGACATATAGCAGCCTATGCTCATCCTTCTTTGTCTGCAAACTAGTCAGCCGTAAGGATGTTTTATTGCATTGTGCCTGTGATCTTGCAGTAAAACTTCACTGCACTTCTTAAATCACATGTAAAAAACGGTAAACCGTTCCCAATGACTATGCTGCTTGTTGAACCTGCTTCCAAACCACCAAACGGTGAAAATCTGATTTTCTGGATTACACTAATACACTATAAAGACACTAATGAAATTATAGAAAACTTGGTAGAGTAAATAAGCACAGCAAGCTTCAATACATTTGGGAGTACATACTATATGTGCATAAATCTATACTTAAACAACTAATTCTCAATAGGCAGAAACCCCTATTTCCCAACTACCATGAAGTAAAATAAAATAAATTCTTTAATGTGCTATATGTAGCAAAAGGACAGACCACACACATAAGGATTAAAATTATCACTGCTTTGGTGCCAGGCAAATTTATGAGAGGTTACTGCACATGCAACAGTGTGACACACCTATAGGCCGGCGTAAAGACCGCTATCCTAGCAGTCAATGAATCAGTGTGTACCACAATATGTCTGGCAACCACCAGGAATTAAAATATGAAGAGCCCCCCCTGTAATTGAAACACCCAATAACAGACAAAACCAAGTAAAAAGATATAGATTATGTTACCTTTTGTGCCACCCAGCAGGTGAACCATTCTAGCTTTTGTTCTAGTGATTTCGGCATAATACAAAAAGGATATAAGTTTGCTTGTTAGTGTACAAGATATAAACTATAGCAGATTACTACAGGACAGAAAAAAAGTAATTAAAAGATGTTTCCTAAGAAACTTTTTGTTAAATGTAGAAATGTTATTGTAATACTGTACACAAACAATTGCTGACAGGGCCGGCCGTAGGATAGATGGCGCCCCGTGCAAAATGATCTTTCAGCGCCTCACCCCCATCATAAAAAAAAATGCCCCATAAAAAGTGTCTTGTCCCCCCACAGTATAATTCCCTATATAGTGACCCAAACAGTATAATGCCCCTTTAGTGCCCCCATACGGTATATTAATAATAATATTTAACCCCGTAAGGACCGAGCCATTTTTTTGTTTTAGTTTTTCACTCCCCGTATTCCAAGAGCCATAACTTTTTTATTTTTCCGTCAACGGAGTGGTGTGAGGGCTTATTGTTTGTAGGAGGAGTTGTGGTTTCTAATGGCACCATTTAAAGTATCATATAATGTACTGGGAAACTGAAAAAAAATATTTGCGGGCTGAAATTGGAAAAAACTGATTCCTACATTGTTTGACAACTAAACTTTATTCTGCGGCTCAATACGATTATGGTGATACAAAATGTATATTGTTTTTTATATATATATATATTATTACTTTTAAAAAATACCTTTTTGTTAAAAAAAAAAATATATTTTGTTTCACCACATTCTGAGAGCCATAACTTTTTTTATTTTTCCGTGGTTTGAGCGGTGTGATAGGTTATTTGTTGCTGGACGAGTTGTAGTTTTCATTGGTACCATTTTTTGATATGTACAACTTTTTGATCACTTTTTCTTACATTTTTCTTGCGAGCTAAGGTGACCAAAAAAAAACAGCAATTTTGGCGGTTTAAATTTTTTGTTTTTTACTCCATTTCACTGTGCGAGTTAAATAATGGTATATTGTAATAATTCAGACTTTTACGGACACAGCAATAGCAATTTTGTTTATTCTTGACATTACTTTAGAGGAAAAATGGGAAAATTTTTTTTTTTTTAACTTTAAATATTTTTAATTTTTTTCACTAATTACTTAATTAAACTTTTTTTTCTACACCATTTATTAGTCCCCCTAGTGGACTTGAACCAGCGATCATAAGATCGCTGGTACAATATACTGCATCGTAAAATCGCTGGTACAATATACTGCATCGTAAGATCGCTGGTACAATATACTACAATACTAATGTATTGCAGCATATCGTCATTTTCACAGGCTTCTGTTAAGCCATGCCAGAGAAATGGCTTAATAGCGGCAGACAAAAGGCAGACCTGCGGGCCTTTATTAGGCCCACGGGCTGCCATGGCAACCACCGGCGCTCCCCGATCGCAGAGTGGGGGCGCCCCCTCTTTTCAACGCTTTAGATGCTGCGGTCACGATTGAGGGGTTAAATGGCCAGGAACAGCGCGATCGCTGTTCCCGGCTTTTAGTCTGGGCTGTCAGCTGTAAAACACATCTGCAAACCACAGGGTATGGATGGTGCTCAGCCCGTGAGCACCCTCCATACTTCCCTATGACACTTATCACGTACATGTACGTGATAATGCATCAAGGGGTTAATAATATATATTATAACCCCTTCAAGGACCCAGTATTTTGTCCTCTAATTGTGCCCACACTGTATTATGCCCCCTAAGTGCCACACACAGTATATTTCCCACTGTAGTAACCCTAGACAGTATAATGTCCGCTTAGTGGCCTCCACACAGTATAATGCCACCTCCCCTGGCTGCCACACACCGATAGTGCCCCCCTTTAGATTGTGCTATACAGCCTCGCTGTAGACAGTGCCGTAATTCCCCACCTCCCCCTTGTAGACAGTGCCATACAGCCACCCAGGGCCGCCATCAGGGGGGTATTACTGGTACTCCCGTCAGGGGCCCGGCCACATGGATGAAGTAAAAGGGGCCCGCCGGGCTGCCGTCGCCCCCCCCCCCTCGGACTGTTGCCCCCCCCCTCGCAACGCTCACGGGCCCCCCTCGCAACGCCCGCGGCACCCCCCTAGCGACACCCCCCTAGCGACACTCCCCTAGCAACACTCGCGGCAGCCCCTGCATACCTGTTGTAGCTTCACTGGAGGGGAAGATGCAGCATGTGCTGAAGCTGCGTGTGGAGATCCCGCCCCCCAGCTCCTCTACACTGCCGACCGGACCTGCAGGCTGGTGAGTATGTTCCCCTATCCATTCTGATTCCCATCCCCCTGACCCCATTTGTAGATTGTATAAAGTTGGTTAAAAAGTTTTTTGGTATTTTTTCATTTTCCTAGCGCTTTTTTGCCGCGATTTTCGTAATCGCGGCAAAAATGGCGCAGTTTTGCCGCGATTATATAAAAATCGCGGCAAAACCGCGTGATTTGTGCCGCAATTACGAAAATTGCATAAAAAAAAGATACAAAACATGAAAAGTGCTGTTAGGCTATATTCTCACAGTGCGGTCAAGTCACGTTTTTTTGCAAAAATTGTGGCAAAAAAATGGGATTTCACCGCACTGTGTAACTAGACTAAGGCCTTATTCAGACGGCCGCATTCGGTCCGTGACATACTGAGCGTGTATCGGCTGTATCTCACAGGCTGACCACAATTCATGGTGCCGGACTCCTAGCATCATAGTTATCAGTGTTGCTGGGAGTCCCTGCCTCTCTGCGGGAATACTGTCCCATACTGTAATGATGCTTTCAGTACGGGACCGGGGACAGTATTCCCACGGGAAGGGAGGGACTATGATCATAGATAACTGTGATGCTAGAAACCCCGCTCCCTGAACTGTGGTCGGTCCGGGAAATATGGCCGATACATGGTCCTTATATCACAGACCGAACATGGACATCTGAATAAGCCACTTACTTGCCTCCTATTTTTGGTGCGGATTGTGCACCGAAAATTCACTACAAATGACAATATAAGGCCTTATTCACACGAACGGGTTATACGTCCGTGATATTTATTACGTCGCACGGACTTATGTTAGTGAATGGGGCCGCTCAGACTGTCAGTGAATTTCACGCAGCGTGTGTGCGCTGTGTAAAACTCACGACATGTCCTATACTTGCCCGTGTTTCGCGCAGCACGCACCCATTGAAGTCATTGGGTGTGTGCAAATCGTGCACGGCACACGGAAGCACTTCCGGGTGACGCGCGTGATTCGCGCTACACAGGGCCGCCATCAGGGGGGTATTAGGGGTACTAGTGTAGGGGGCACGGCCAAACTTAATTGAAAGGGGGGCCCGGCAACTGCCGCGACTTGCCTTTGGTAGAAAAAAACAGGCCCCTGCAATGGGGCCTGTTCTTTTCACCAAAACAATGTCGTGAGCTGCGGGCCCCCCTCTCGTCAAACACCGCCGTGAGCTGCGGGCCCCCCTCTCATCACCGCCGCGAAACACCGCTTGCGCGCGCCCGCGCGCATGACCGCGCCCACGCGCGAACGACCAGGCACGCCGCTGAGAGGGAGGCGGTGCGCCCGCAACACAAGTCCGATCTACGGGGAAGGACAGCCACACAGGGACAGCGGCACACAGTTTACTTACCTGCTGGCCCGCCTCCGCCTCCTCGTCCTCCGCCTCCTCGTCCGACTCCGCCTCCTCGTCCTCCGCCTCCTCGTCCGACTCCGCCTCGTCCTCCTTCTCCAGAGCGTAGCTGCGTAAGGAGAGGGGGAGGAGTCTAGTTGTTGCGCGGCGGCAGGAGTTCTACGATCCCCGCCATTTTCTGGAGCCTGGAGGTCAAGGACGACATCTGGACCGAAGACATCGCCTGAAGAGGACTGGAGTGGGAGCATCTCTTCTGACACAGTGAGTAAAGTGTCTCAAAGTGCTGTTTATGTATGGCCCTGTTCACACAGAGTATTTTGCAGGCCGAAAAAATCTGCCTCAAAATTCCTTAAAGAATTTTGAGGCAGATTTTGACCTGCCCACACTATCTTGCCGCGTTTTTTGCTGCGTTTTTTGCCCGCTGCGATTGAGGACAGCAGACAAACGCAGCAAAAAATGCATTTTCTGCCCCCCATTGATTTCGATGGGAGGTCAGAGGCGGAACCGCGGCAAGAAAGGACGTGCTGCTTTTTATTTTTTCCGCGACTGGCTCCCATTGATTTCAGATTAAATCAATGGGAGGCGGTTTTGGAAGTTGTTTGGTGCTGATTCTGACGCCGTGTCCGAGTCAATATCAAGGCCCAAAAACTCTGTGAACTGGGCCTTATTGTTAGGGCTTATTCAGACGAACGTGTAATACATCCGTGCAACGTGCGCGATTTTCACGTGGCTCGCACGGACCTATGTTACTCTATGGGGCCGTGCAGACTGTCAGTGATTTTCACTCTGCTGCGACTGTGATACGCTGCGGATTTTCCACAATAAAATGTGTTGCATAAAATCCGCAGTGTTCATGCCTAGTGTGTTCCTACCCTAAGGCCAGATTTACACGAGCGTGTGCTTTTTGCGTGGCGTTTTGTGCATGCAAAAGGTCCATAACAGCTCCGTGTGGCAGCAGCGTATGATGCGTGGCTGCGTGATTTTCGCGCAGCCGCCATCATTATGACACTCTGTTTGTATGTTTATAGCACGTGGTGCTTTTCTGTTTTCATTCATAGTTTATACGGCTGCGGGAGTGCTGGGCGTGATTTTCACGCACCCATTGACTCCAATGGGTGCGTAATGCGCGAACAATGCACAAATATAGGACATGTCGTGAGTTTTACGCAGCGGCCACACGGACACACGCTGCGTGAAAATCACTGACAGTCTGCACGGCCCCATAGAGTAACATAGGTCCGTGCGAGGCGTGTGAAAATCACACACGTTGCACGGATGTATTACACGTTCATCTGAATAAGCCCTAACAATAAGGCCCAGTTCACAGAGTTTTTGGGCCTTGATATTGACTCGGACACTGCGTCAGAATCAGCACCAAAAAACTCCAAAACCGCCTCCCATTGATTTAATCTGAAATCAATGGGAGCCAGTCGCGGAAAAAAGAAAAAGCAGCGCGTCCTTTCTTGCCGCGGTTCTGCCTCTGACCTCCTATCGAAATCAATGGGAGGCAGAAAATGCATTTTTCCCTGCGTTTTTTGTCTGCTGTCCTCAATCGCCGCGGGCAAAAAACGCGGCAAGATAGTTTGGGCAGGTCAAAATCTGCCTCAAAATTCGGTGCGCAGTTCGCGGGTGCGCATGCGCGGGAGTTTGCGGGTGCGCACGATCGGTCACACTGGCGGCAGTGTTTGACGGCCCCCATGACGACCCCCATGCTACCCAGGGCCGCCATCAGGGGGGGTATTATGGGTACTGATGTGAGAGGCCCGGCCAAACCTAATTGAAAGGGGGGCCCGCAGCTCACAACATTCTTTTGGTGAAAAAAACAAGCCCCATTGCAGGGGCCTGTTTTTTTTTTCTACCAAAGGCAAGTCGCGGCAGTTGCCGGGCCCCCCTTTCAATTAGGTTTGGCCGGGCCTCTCACATCAGTACCCATAATACCCCCCCTGATGGCGGCCCTGGGTACCATGATATGGTGCTGGACGGAGTACCGTTAACAGGCGGTGCCACGGTAGGGGGGCCCAGAAAATTTAGCTGTAGGGGGCCCTGAAATTCCTGATGGCGGCCCTGCAGCCACCCACCTCCCCCTTGTAGACAGTACCCCCAAAAAAATAAAATTGTACTTACCTAGGCCCCGTTCCCACGACGAACTGAGCTTCTCCACGAAGGGATCCTTGCATAGGCCAGTGTGATCCTGTAGCCTAATACAGAGTTTCCCAACCTTTTTGTAAGGCTGAAAAAAATCTGCCTCAAAATTCTTTCAGGAAAATTTTGAGGCAGATTTTGAATTGACTGCTTTATTTGACTGTTTTGTGTTTTTTTGCGTTTTTTTTTCAAGTCGTTTAAGCTAATGTAAAAGACGCAGGCAAAAAAGCACTCCAAACGAGCGCCACAGGTCCATTATGGACAGTAACGCCAATGGCTTCTCCTGGAGTGGAATCCCCAGTCACAGCGTCGGTAACGCTGTGGATCAGGATTCCGCTTCAGGAGTTGCCGCTGATGTCACTGTCCTTATATGGACGGAGACATCAAGCGCTCCGTCCCGGAGCGGAATCCCCGGCCACACGCGGATTCCGCTCCTTCAGGGAGCTACAGTGGCGCTAGTAGATAGCAGAGCAGGAAGATACTGTTATAGTGTTCAATAATGTCTGTGTCCAAAGTATGCAGATACTATTGAATGTGGCGTCACTACCGCTGTAGCAACCGCAGCGGCTGCAGGCAGCACCACCGGCCGTAGGGGGGCCCGTCCCGACAGGCGGTACAGGCGCCCTCATGCTCAGTGTTGCCGCTAGCAGCCGCTATGGCTGCTACAGCGGTAGCGACGCCACTGAGAGAAGAGGCGCCTGGGGCAAAAGGCAGCTGCTGAGTCACCGGGCCTGTGCTCTTCTGAAACCAGCAGAGGAAGGGAGCCAGCGCAGCGCCCCCTTACGTCTGCTGGAGTGATGCCCACTGTGCACTGGTCACACAACCCTAAGGCCAGCCCTGATTGCTGATGTGCGTTACAGCAGTTTGTGATCTCTCAACAGACTGCTAACAAAAGATTTGATACAACATCCTGTGTCTCCTGACAGGTCTGCTGGGCAAGCACACAGAATAGAAACTCCTCAAAACTTAATAGGTTGTTATCAGAATTGGCCTGTGTCTGTTGGTTAAAGAGAATCTGTCACTAGTTTATTAAAGAGGCTCTGTCACCAGATTCTCAAATCCCTATCTCCTATTGCATGTGATCGGCGCTGCAATGTAGATAACAGTAAAGTTGTTTGTTTTTTTTTAAACTTTCATTTTTGGCCAAGTTATGAGCTATTTTATATATATATGCAAATGAGGTTTGAAATGGACAACTGTTTTTTTTTTTCGTTATGTCCAACTGGGCGTGTATTGTGTTTTTAACTGGGCGTGTTTACGTGTATGACGCTGACCAATCAGTGACCAGTCAGCATCATACACTCCTCTCCATTCATTTACACAGCAGCGATGTGCAGCCACATAAACAGAGATTAACGTTAATCAAGTGTCCTGATAATGAATACACATGATGATCCAGCCTGGACGTCATGTGTATTCAGAATCCTGACACTTCTGAATCTTTTCTGTGAGATTTCCAGCAAGTGAAACTAAATCTCGTTTACCTCCGTAATCTTGCGAGATTTCGTTTCCCTTGCTAGAAATCTCAAAGAAAAGAGTCAGAAGTGTCTGGATTCTGAATACACATGACGTCCAGGCTGGATTTCATGTGTATTCATTATCAGGACACTTGATTAACGTTAATCTCTGTGTATGCGGCTGCACATCGCTGCTGTGTAAATGAATGTAGAGGAGTGTATGATGCTGACTGGTCATTGATTGGTCAGCGTCATACACGTAAACACGCCCAGTTAAAAACACAATACACGCCCAGTTGGACATAACGAAAAAAAAAACGCCCAGTTGTCCATTTCAAACCTCATTTGCATATATATAAAATAGCTCATAACTTGGCCAAAAATGAACGTTTTTAAAAAACAAAAAACTTTACTGTTATCTACATTGCAGCGCCGATCACATGCAATAGGAGATAGGGGTTTGAGAATCTGGTGACAGAGCCTCTTTAAGGATCAAGGATCTGTCACTAGTTTATTAATTCCCTATCTCCTAACTAATCTATTAGGCGCTATGATGCTGATAACTGCAGTGTAAAATGTTTTCAAAAACTTTTATTATTTGCAAAGTTATGTGCATTTTTATAAATATGCTAATTTAGCTATACTTGCCAAATGGGAGGTTACACTTATCTCCAATTGTGTCACAGCTAGAACTGCGATCCTGGTGCCATTTGAAAGATTAGTATCTCATCTTTCATAGGCCACCAGAATCACTGGTTCACAGCCAGAGAAGTGGTTATCCCCGTTCCCTCCAGCCTCAGTCTCTCACACTGTGTGAAGCAGCTTCATGCTGATAGGACAGCGTCAGAGGCTGTGGGGTAGCTCCACCTCAGGAGAATCGCTGCTGTTACCTCCCACTTGTCTAATATATCCTCATTTACATATTTAGAGAAAAGCTCATAACTTTTAAAATACTAAACATTTTGGGACACAATTTTCACTAGCATTATCAGTGTGACAGCACCTATTATATTAGCTATAAAATAGGGCATTACTAAACTAGTGACATACCCTCTTTAAGCACACAGAATTTAAAGAGGCTCTGTCATCAGTTTCTAACTGCCCTATCTTCTACCTAATCTAATAGGCGCTTTAATGTAGATAACAACAGTTTTTTGTTTTTTTTTTAAAAACTTTTATTTTTGACCAAGTTATGATAAATTTTAGTTTTATGCTAATTTGTTCTAAATGCCCAACTGGGCATTTTTTTTTACTTTTCACCAAGTGGGCGGTGTATAGAAAAGTGTAAAACTAAATGATCATAACTTGGTAAAAATAACAGTTAAAAAAAAACAACAAAAAAACTGTTGTTACCTACATTAAAGCGTTTATTAGATTAGGTAGGAGATAGGGCAGTTATAAACTGGAGACAGAGCCTCTTTAAGGAGGACCTTTACTTCTCCTGACATATCTTTTTAGTATATACTTGTATTTCTCATGAAATAAAATTTCTGGAGTATCTTTTCTTAGAACTCTACATTGTGCTTCCTCTGTTATTCCTCCTACAAATTTATGAATACATTAACAACAGGAGGTTAACACAATTAGTGAGCCAGTATATAGAGGGACACACTCCTTTAAAAGTCATAATGGTAACACCTAGTTGTCAATTTATTCATAAGTTTCTAATGAGAATAGCAGAGGAACAGCACAATGTAGAGTTCTAAGAAAAGATGCTCCAGAATTTATATTTTATGGGGAATACAAGTATTTACTCAGACATGTCCGGAGAGCTCACAGATCCTCTCTAAAAGGACTATAAGTTCAAAAGGTGTTTGTTTTATATACTATTAAACATATTTCCAAATATGAGGTTTTACTTTTAGGCTAGGTTAGGATGATTATGAATTGTCTTCAATTGTTTGTAATTGCAGCTCATTATGATTCAAGTGAATGGGGCTGAAATGGAGTACAAGACACAGCCCATGGAAAGATGTGGTGCTGTTTCTAGGAAACAAGAACAAATAAAAAAAAAAAACAGAAACCTTCTGTGTTATCCTGGACAATTCCTTTAATTCAGTGGGAAAGTGTCCATTTTAAGTAGCCATTCTTTGAAATGTTTGTGTATCAAGCAATAGTTACACAGTACATTGAAAATGTTGGCCCACCAAAAGTTAAAAATCCTGATGTCAGATTAGAAAGGGGCTGGCCAGGGTAAGTAAAGGAATAAATGTACAAAAATACTCCAGTCTTTAGTTCCTACTCTTGAGGTCAGAGGCTGCCCACTGCTAAACATCTGTTCCACCTACTCTAAATCCTTAGTGCATGTAGAAAATTTAGCGAGTCTGCTCTGAGAGACTCATCTTTCCTTGTCCGCTAGGGCTGTACAGTTGTTGCACCGGACCTTTTCCCCAAAAATCCTGGACCAACCGGTAATTTTCTAACAGTCTGATATTGGTACTATTTTGACACAATATTTGAATTCTGGACCATCAGGTTTTGTGCAAAATAAATATAATTTTTTTATCCAAATGTAGCTTACCACTCGCGATCACCACTGACTCTTTTACCAAATTGCATTTATTGTAAAAGGTGTAATTTCAATACTATCTGAGGTTCTCTGTCAACCACCCCCCTAAACCCCGAAACCAATTTACTTGTGATCTTGCACTGCCGATATTATAGGAGTTCATACCTCATCCATTATTTGTAGACTGACTTGGATATTAAGAAGTAGTCCCTCTGCTGAATCTTTGCTGGGTGTCAAGATACGAAGGAAGCAGGCAGGAAGTCCCCATGAGATCCCTGAAACATGGGACTCCTGGTGAAAAAAAAAGAATTATATTTTTGGCCCTGATATTCACTTAAAGTGAACAACTAGTTTAAACAAGAACAGTAAACTGTCAGTCAATTTACAGTATATGGCTTTTCAACAGTCACCAATGTCATAAATTATATTACAAGTGTTTTATAGTGTTTATTCGTCAGTGAGATAAAGTATCCAACTTTGTAAAAGCACAGATTTAAATGCCATTTTTGACTAAATTCCAGACCTAAAATAACCAGTGACCTAGTTCACTCTAAATATCTGTAGACTGCTATGATAAGTTTAGAAAGGTCAACAGTTAAAGCATATAAAAATCTTGAAAAAAACCTCCGAGATGGCTTGATGAAGTTCCTGCAAAATGAAGTGTCCCATTTAAGCCTTAATTGAAGAAGCAGAGAACAGGATGTGATGCCAGAATATTGAGGTGAGATAGTGTCTGAACCAGGTCAAGTCCCTGAAATCAAGCCAGACTTGCAGTGCTGAGTTGTCACATTGTCAGGGATATTAAGCGCTTGCTAAGACATGATCACTCTCAAGTAGATATATAATTGCTGTTCTGTAGCACACGGCCTGGTGAATTATGGGTGCTGTACACTTGAATGCACTGAAACAAATTACTGCAACCTCCCGTTAAGTACAAATAGCAGATAATACACTGCTCTCACTTTATATTGCCAGCCTAAAGCATCCCGGCCGTGACATTTAAGGGTGTTCACTCTTATTGCGCATTAGTGTGTCTGTAGTGTCTGCTGGGAAGAGGGTGATGTTACGAGAAATGGTTGATATGGGAAGGAACATTATTTTACCTAAGGTTATCCAGTAAGAAACATACAATGAGAACATAGGAAGGGCTCCTAGAAGGTATTATTTATCATTTACATTCTGATTAAATGTATAGACTAGATGACCTTAGATAAATTCTAATAGACTCTTACTACTCCAGCTGTTTGAGATGGCGAGTTCCATCAGCACATGAAGGCATTTTTAATTCTGATCTGATAATTGTTTTGTCACTGGTACTAAAATTATAGAAATCTATTTTGTAATCATGTATCAATTTATTTTATTTATAATTTTTTTTTTCTTGATTATTTGATGTCACTGCTGCTGTTGTTAGATGGCAAAATTGAATGAAACCTCATGCACACAACAGAGCATGTGCATGGAGACTGTACGGTGGCACAGTATCCCTATGGGTGGATATTACTAACCTGTAGGTGCTCCATGTGCTGCCATATGGTGCCTCTTGAGGCGCTGTCTACTCTCCAATGTATCTAGGGTAGAATACTTCTGTAAAACAGCATGCTATGGGAGATGTATGGAACATTCCTCAAGTGGCTGTGCAAGGTATTGCAGTGTTGTCCCATCTAGCAAAGCATAAAGTGTAACGGCATATGCAAGTACGGACAAAAATAAAATTGATGTGAACAATGAAGGGGCCCCTTTAAACAGCTGATCATTGGGGGTGCCGAAAGTTGGATTGCCACCGATCTAATATTGATAGGCCATCAAATTTAAAATCCTAGATAACCCCTTTAAAGAGGATCTGTCACTAGTTTAGTAATGCCCAACCTACTAACTAATATAATAGGCGCTGTCACGCTAATAATTCCTGTGAAAAATTGTCCCAAAAGGTTTATTATTTTAAAAGTTCTGAGTTTTTTTCTAAATGTGTAAATATGCAAATGAGGCTATACTGGGCAAGCGGGCGGCAACGCTGCTCTTTCTCAGTGGGCGGTGTTTGTGTCGTCTGTATGATGCTGTTCCCTTCCCTGAATAGTGTGATCTCGGCTTCAATCGCGAGATCATGCTGTGTTTACACTTCTGGCCGAAGCTCCTTCAACACATCGCCTCAGCACTCATCCAGAAAGATAGTCTCTGTAAGGATGGGCACTGAGTGTAATGACGGGGGTAAGGAAACAGACAAGTGAGCCCTAATCTACCCGCCACTCAGTCCCTGCCTACTTGCAATGACCTGCCCTAGGCGACGGGGTACAACTCGGCGACAGTCCCTACGCTCAATAAGTGCACAACAGAAAAACAGACAAGGGTACACAGAAGCAAGGGAAAAGGGGCAGTTGCCCACGGCAACACCGAGAGCAACAAGAGTGGTGAACGAGCCGAATCAAGCCAGGAGTGTACGAGGTACCAAACGCAGAGCAGGAGAGTAGTGAACAAGCCGAGTCAAGCCAGGAGTGTACGAGGTACCAAACGCAGAGCAGGAGAGTAGTGAACAAGCCGAGTCAAACCAGGAGTGTACGAGGTACCAAACGCAGAGCAGGAGAGTAGTCAGTAAGCCAGGGTCAGTATGAAGCAGGGTCAAATAGATCAAGAAGCTGCAGCAGGGCCAGGAAACCAAACGAGAAGAATCACAAGCAAGGAGGAACAGGAAAGGCAGGTATAAATAGGCAGAGGGCGGGAGCTAGCTCCGTCTGGCCAGGCTGTGATAGGCTCTCCCACTCCTAAGCCTGCCATCCTGAGTGGTGGAAGATGGAGTCAGTCTCACAGACATAGAAGCAGGTGCAGACTGATTACCTATGGGCGTAGATACAGAAGCTGTGCCTGGCAGATCCTTAACACTGAGATAATGTGTTGAAGAAGCTGTGGCCAGAAGTGTAAACACAGCGTGATCTCGCGATTTAAGCTGACATCTTGCTGTGCAGGGAAGGGGACAAGATGTATGATGCTGATTGGACAGCGTCATACAGACAACACAAACACCGCCCACTGAGAGCAGTGTTACCACCCCTTTGGCTAGTATAGCCTCGTTTGCATATTTAGAACAAGCTCATAACTTTTAAAATAATAAACATTTTGGGGCACAATTTTCAATGGAATTATCAGTGTGACAGCGCCCATTCGATTAGTTAGGAGATTGGGCATTACTAAACTAGTGACAGATCCCCTTTTTAAGCTTGGACTAATTTTTTGGCACATACTAATTGTGTACATTCGAATAATAGAATAAGGACTTTTTCATGTTTTATAACCATGTTATGCATTTTAAGTAGGGTCTAAAATGTTTTTTCATCATTACTGTAATATCTTGTGTTATGCATGGATTTAACATGGGTCTGCAAGTACGCTGCGCTATTACAGAGCAAAAACAATGCAGTATGGTTAAATTCCAAGAGTTAAATGAGAGATCGATGTCTGTTACTTCTGTACTTGGATGAAGTTGTAGTTATGAATTATTTTACTAAGTTAAACAGACATTTACAGAATCCTATTTTTACTTGGGTATTAATGTAACACGATCTAGTCCGAGATCTTTCAAGTAAACATTGTAAATCACACTTTAATATGCATAATGGAAAAAATCCCCATGGAATTAGAGTTGCAGTATTGACTTGCAGTGGAAGTTTCCAGAGTATTCTGGCAGATATTCCAAATCCATCTCTGTTGCATTCTTTTGTTAATCCAAAGAAAGGTGTTCTTAACTCACACAAGTATCTCTATATGAGATTGAGCTGTAACATTACAGAAAAAAGTTTCATTTAGGATATGTAAACCTTTGAACTCAATTTATTTTTTAATAAAACAACGTTTTATGTGATTTTTAGCAACTTGTTTTTTATTTAAAAAATTTTTTTGCTTTTGAGATACAGCTTCTATGTATCTTGTATACATAGACACTATATATACCCGTCTAAGCCGAATCCGTCAGGTCAGCAGGACTGACGGCTCAGCTGAAAACTGGTCCTGTGTGTCTCGAACAGGACCACCTAATATCGATCACATCTAAGTTCATGAACTTAGATGTGATTGATAAAAGCTGGATCCTGAGCATCAGAGACACACAGGACCTGCTTTAAGCCGAACCGTCAGTTCTGCTGACCTGACAGATTTGCCTTTGATGGCAAGATATAGCTTCTATGTATACAGTATAGAAGCTATATCTGAAAAAGTAAAAGCAATTTTTAAATAAAAAACTATTAAAACATTGCTTAAAATCATATAATACAATGTTTTACTTAAAAAAAATTGTTCAAACGTTTACATATTGTTTAATCTTTTGTTACTGGATAAACCTAATCACTAGCTGACATTGTATCTATTCAGTTAATTTCTGTTACATTAGGGCTATTAGCCTTTGATGTTGAAAGCACCACATTCAGACTTCTCTCTTAGTAAACTAGTCAGCGCATCTCATCTGTGTCTCATGGTGCCTTGTAATCTGTTGGCATAGGAAGTTATACGAGAAACCAGAGGATACATTTGTAACGATCTATGTGTGTGTGCATTTATATAATCTCAATGATATATGAAAATTTTTCGTGTTGAACCAGTGGGTGCTAAGTGTGTCTAAACATGCCCAGGAACAAAACTTAATGTGGGGTTGCCCACTACTTCCAACTAGTCACTTCAGTTTATGCAGATGTTAATACTCTTCTGGCATATGTTTGGCCTATAAAAACCTATAGATATGTTCCAGGATTCTTTCTTTTTTTTTTGCAAACGAAACATATCCTTCAGATGTAACCCATAAACATGGTGTGAATAGAGCCTTACATCTCATGATACAGTTCCTTCTAATTATGATACCATCCCTGCATTGTAATTTATAAAAATAAAAAAAAACAGAATTTCCTATATTTTATTTATTTTTCAAATATTTTATTCATGTTTATATAAATAAATATATAAAATGAAATATTGTAGGAAACGATGCATAACAAAGTTCATTGGTTTACACAATTCTTTTTTCTCTTATAGAACAGACTTTGAAAACAGAATGTTAATGCTGGACGGGATGCCGGCAGCCAGAGTCAAAACAGAGCTATTGGAATCTGAGCAAGTGGTAAGTTTACTTTACTAGATACTGTAGTCTATTTTACATGATTTGCCTTGTTTCACTGCGTACCATACAGAATAATTTATATCAGATGACTGCTTCTTTTACTAATGTTTACGACTGCTGAAATGAGGAGTTGCTGTGGGTATAGTTGGCAACACATTTTTTTTTCTGCCAAATATAATGATCTGGCCACTAATTAGCCCATTCAGGGACAATCAGAAGCACCAATTATTACAGAACAGACTCACATCCTAGTGAAATCTTTGATTTAGCAGTCCTACCAGGCAGTGCCACCCTCAAACCAGGGGTTCCAAGGACCGAAAATATGTCTTCCCAACAGTCATTGTCATTGTGTCTCAACACCACTATCATTATTTTCACTAGCTTTCACCCGATTATGTGCTTTGTAGACTATGAGGATAATGTAGTATTACGTAACTGGATTAACCCTTAGGGTATGTTCACACGCTTAGCAAAAAAACGACCGAAAATACGGAGCTGTTTTGGGAAAACAGCTCCTGATTTTCAGCAGTTTTTTTAGCAACTCGCGTTTTTCGCTGTGTTTTTTACGGCCGTTTTTGGAGCTGTTTTTCTACAGAGTCAATGAAAAACGGCTCCAAAAACGGCCCAAGAAGTGACATGCACTTCTTTTTCGTTTTGAAAAACGTCCGTGTAAAAAACGCCCGGTCGGAACAGAACGCAGTTTTTCCATTGAAATCAATGGGCAGATGTTTGAAAACGTTCTGCTTCCAATTTTTCAGCTGCTTTTTGGGACGTTTACGGCCCAAAAAACGTCTGAAAACACTCCGTATGAACATACTCTTAGTATTTTAGCACAGCTGAAACAATGTCGTAATTCAATTTTGGATGTCCCTAGACATTTAAAATAATGAGACTTTTCCGTATTGTGTTTAAAGCATATGGAGAATATTATAGGAACTTTATAGTCTACAGCTAAATTATTGTAATGTAACCACTAAAGTATTATCATGTGTAATTTTATAGGATTTTATCAGGATTCTTAGGCTTCGAATTTCTTGCTGGGATGTCTGAATGGCTTGAAATTTCTTGAAGAGGTTGTTTGAGACTAGAATAAAAAAAGGGTCTGCTATTTTCACAAATTGCACCACTCTTCAGCCCTATTTGAGTTTATGAGGCTAAGCTGCAATACCAGACAGTGCCCATGGATGAGAGTGGTTCTATTTTTTTTTTTTGGGGGTGGGAAGTTACTTTTTTTTGTTTCTAACTATTTATAATCTGGTGACAGAGCCTCTTTAAGCTTTTAAGTGCCAGAACGTGATGTCTAATCACACTCCCGACACTTCGGTAAAGTCTCTGTGAATGACAGCACAGCGTGATCTTGCGAGATCACGCCGTGCTGTGTGAGTAAGTCCCCAAGATAATTTACCGAAGTGTCGGAAGTGTGAATAGACATCGCGTCCTGGCTGGAGGCAATGTCTATTCACTCTCAAGACACTTTGGTAAAGTTAATGTGGGAGTATGTGACAGTACAGCGTAATCTCGCGAGATCATGCTGTGTTGCGAGTAAATCTAAAAATGAATGGAGAGAAGTGTATGACGCTGATTGGTCAGCGTCATACACTTCTCTTTACACCGCCCAGTTGGTAAAAAAGTAAAAACACGCCCAGTTGTCTATTAAGAAACTAATTAGCATAAATCTAAAATTGTGCATAACTTGCTCAAAATTGATTGTTTTTCAAAATAAAAAACACTTATCTACATTACAGCGCCAATCAGATTATAGAGGAGATAGGGCACTTATAATCTGGTGACAGAGCCTCTTTAAAGATATGAGGAGCAAATATTCAAAATACCATTTGCTATACTAAACTGTTAAGGGTATGTTCACACAGGGTGTATACGCTGCGTAAAGGTACACATCGTATCCACCCTGCAGCCCGCAAGTAATTCCGGCTGAAAAACCACACCAAATTGTGATGCAGCTTATCGGCCTGAATGTCTGCTGTGGAAAATAGCAGGTAAAAAAAGAAAAAAGCCTAGACTTACCCGTAGTCATGGCGATGCGTTCCTCTGACATCCTGCAGGCTGGCCTCATGGGATGACTTTTCATCCCGTGTGACCGCTGCAACCTGTGATTGGCTGCAGCAGTCACATGGGATAAAACTTTATCCCTGGAGGCCGGGCAAGGTGCAGAACACAGAGATCAACTTTTTTTCTGATTTTCGATTTTTCTGGCAGAATCGTAGATTTTCTGTTGCAAAAATCGCAACCTCCATTTGTTGCAGGTTTTCCCTCGCCATTGAATTTGATTGAGAAAGCCTGCGACATGAAAAATAGCAATTCTGCAACATGAATCGACATGCTATGAATTAAAAAACCGCACCACAGGTGAACGGTTTTTCTGCAGTTTTTTTACGCAGAGCGTGGATGAGATTTGTTCAAATCTCATCCACTCTGCTGCTATTGTATTACGCTGCAGATTTTCTGCAATGAAATCCGTTGCGGAAATTCTGCAGTATTTACGCTATAGTACGTGTGATCTTACCCTAACAGTATAATGGTAAACCGTAATGAAAAAAATCCTTAATAATTGATTTCTGGAGGCAAAAGGACACATACAGTATAGGGCTCATTTACACAAATATATTTTACATCTGTACGGTATTTCCTTCTTTTCTAAAAATAGAAATAACGTCTAGCAGGGGGGGAGATAATCCTTTTCCACAGGAAAATGTCATTCATCCTCCTGATTTAATTCTGTTTCAAGCAAAAATAAATACATTAGGGAATACATATAAGACACTTTTGGTGTTGCTGCTTTAAAGCAGGGTAAACAAATTGAGCACATGTAGTGCTCAAACTTTGCAATGTAGAGTGTATTAAAATGCAAGGTTAAAATGGGTGGGATGTGTGGTGAGCACAGTTGCACATAGTTTTGCCCAACTATTCAAATGGCAGTTCTGCGGGGTAGGAATAAAGAGCTAATATTTTGCTGGTCAGGGTAAAAAAAATTCCTGTTTCTCCATGTCATAGGAAGGTATAGAGACAGAGAGGCCTTGATCAGAGAGTGCAGATTTGATGCACATTTTGCATCTATTTTTTTAAGCCAAAACCAGAAACTGAACCTAAACAGGAGTAATATATAAAGGGAGGTTAGTGTCTACTGTCCTCTATCTAATTCTGGCTTTGGCTTAAAGAAAACTGCATGAAATCTGCACTGTGAGAACAAGGCCTGAAGGCCTAGCTCTACCCGACCAGACAGCACCTGATAACAGGGGGGTAGCTAGTGGGGAGCAGGCGGGGCATGTGCCCCGAGCGTAACTCCAAGAGAAGGAAGGGGGGCGCCGCGTGGCGCAGCATAGTTGCCAACAGTCCCGAATTTGCCGGGACTGTCCCGAATTTACAGAGTCAGGGCCGGCAAATTACTGTCCCAAACGTGTCCTGGCAACTGCCATATTCAATTGTACAGATACAAGATATAATTTAATATTATGCCAGAGCTGGAAACTATCCTATCCCTGTTTTGCCATTCCCTCCTCCTGGAGCGGAATCCCCGGCGAGAGAATTGCTGATGCTGTACCTGGGTATTCCGCTCCAAGAGGGAGCCCCTGACATCCCTGTTCATATATGGACAGTGACGTCTGGAACTCCTTGAGCAGAGGAATCCCCGGCCAGAGCATTGCCGACGCTCTGACTGGGGTTTCCGCTGCTAGAGGTAGCCCATGACCTCACTGTCCATATACGGACAATGACGTCAGGGAATCCTTCAAGAGAGGAATCCACGGCTAAAGCGTCAGCAACGCTCTGGCTAAGGAATTCACTCCTAGAGGGAGCCCCAATGGCGCTATCTACAGGGCGTGTGTGGCACGATCTACAGGGGGCTGTGTGTGGCATGATCTAAAAGGGGGGGCTGTGTGGCTTTATCTACAAGGGGGTGTGTGGCACTATCTACATGGTGGTGTGTCAGTATCTACTAGGGGAATGTGTCAGTATCTACAAGGGGAGGTTGTGGCACTATCTACTAGGGTGGGGGAGTGTGGCAATATCTACAGGGCGGGCTATGTGGCAGTATCTACAAGCAGGACTGTGAACATTATCTACAAGGGCGGGTGTGTGGCACTATCTAGAGGGGGGTATGTGTGGCAGTATCTACAAGGGGGGTGTGTGGCAGTATATACTAGGGTGGGGGAGTGTGACAATATCCACAGGGCGAGATGTGTGGCAGTATCTACAAGGAAGGCTGTGTAGAAGTATCTGCAAGGGCGGGTATGTGGCACTATCTACAAGGTGGCTGTGTGGCAGTATTTACAACGGGGCTGTATCGCAGTATCTACAAGGGGGTGGCACTATCTACAAGAGGAGGCTGTTCATTATCTCACTAGCCTCAGTTGTACAATCTGTTTTAGTCTGGCACTGACCTCTTTAATTTATTTTCTTTTAATTTATTGTTATGTTAACTACATTATATAACTATATTGCTTGTAAAATGTACAAATGGTTTTATTACACCTCATTGATTGGTAGAGAAAGCAAACATGTCGAGGGGGAAGGAGATGTCAGGAAAGAAGTTGGGGGGGGAGGCGCCAAACGGAATCATTGCCCCGGGTGCAGGAGAACCTAGCTATGCCTCTGCTGATAGCTCAGCTACCTAGAAGCCTGGAGTGTGACATGGCAGGAGTGGGATATTAGAGTTGACTGCAGTCATACTTGAGTTTTTAAGTTTTGAGTGGGGTTAGCTTGAATTTTTAAGTTACTTAGACTTATTTTATCCAACAGTTTTAGTTACTGTTCAGTGTGTCATAAGGTTTTCCATGAAGTTTCCATCAGGCACTATGCAGGAATTTATTCAACTGTATCCAGGCAGTAGGTGACATTGTTCTTAGTCACCATATTGATGTACATACTATTTAAAGCACTTGCTCTTTAGGGGATCCACAGGAATATGCAGGCATTTCTTTAGTTTATTGATGAATAATGATTTTCAGTGGCTTGTGGGTTTAAATAATGTTTATTCAGCAAATAACGCCAATATTTTTTTTATAATGTTACAGTACATCATATCTTTATAATTTATTTGAAGTGTTTTAGTAATTAAAAAAGTAATTATAAAATTTACCAGATCAAATTAGGAACATTTTAAATTCAAATAAAAAAAGGGTGGAATAAATTCACGGGCACTAAAAAATGAATAATGCTTAATTATTGTATAATGAAAAGTTAGGCAACTTTTTAAATATATTTTGAGCTTCATTTCTTCACCATTTTCCAAAATACGCTTTCTGTCAATGAATTTAAACATACTTACCCTCCTGTCATAGTCCTACTTTCACACAGCTACGATTTGTTCATCTGTGAGCTTCACGCAGCAGCACAAATGCTCTCCTGTCCTAAACTCCAGATTAGGATATTTTACCTACATTGATATATTGCACAAGGCTGTATCTCTGTTATAGAAGGACTGGGTCAGGAGGGATTAAGATTCTGAATGTAAATAACTATCCAATCAGTGACAGCAAGCAGTGATCTTGAGAATGGAAAAGAACTGAAACACAAACTATCGTAAGCTGCAGTATACAATGAATGTTTGTTTGCTTGCATATTTCTACATGGCATTAAAGACTCGACAATATACATAAATTGTTTGCTCATAGAAGCACAACTGACAACTAAAATTAATAATTGACAAGTTAAATCTCAATATTGTACTGTTTCCATGTAATACCCAGAGGGTTACCAGACAGAACATGAGATGTTTATTATTGAGGCTTGTAATGGAGTAAGAGAACAATTAAAATGAACTAAAAACAATACACATTTTGATGTGTAAGAGGACCTAAAGAGAGGCGCTGCTGTTAGTGAAGATAATGATGATTGATTGAAGTAGTTGGCAAATAAATAACTAGTTTTAATGGAGATAAGCAGGCAACGCGTTTCAACGTTGGACTAACGTCTTCATCAGGAATTTGGAGATAGGCCACTTATAATATGGTGACAGAGCCTCTTTAAGGACGGATGGGAAAATGGGACTCCTGAACGCAAGTGTACAATGCAGCGTTATGGCGTTTTCCAATGACAACCCACTTTTTCCCTTTTATGATCTGCTAATAACACAGGTTAAAAAGCATGCTCACTTGGCGGTTTTCAATGCTCCTTTCTCTATTTATCTATTTAGAGAGTGTTGGTGTTCACGAGATGAGAGATTTTAGGGTCACTAGTCTGATTTTTATGACCAGTATCATGTACTGTAAGTAATAAAATCGCATTTCATGGGTCAAACTCTTTAGGGCAAAACCTTTTATTATATTTTGCTAAGCAGTATATATATATTTTTTAATATAATATGGCTTATTTTATGTCAGACATTGCTTTATGTTGGCTATTTGAGTATTTAAAACAAGTATATATTGCTCTGCCCTTAGCATGTAGCCTCCACTACTACTTATATTCTAGGTATTAATGAGCAGCTAGGAAGGATAGAAATGAGGATCATACATACTTTATCAGGTTCTTTTCATCACGGTTGTGTAATGTAAATCATTTTATTGTGGTACTTTAAGGAGGCGACTTAACTGTTCTTCAATTGCTATTTATTACAAGCGGAAAAAAGTATTATTTAAAGCTGACTGCCTTGATGGCCTTCTCGCTCTCACCCTATTACACTATACGCATATTAAAAAAAAACAAATCATTTCCTCAATAAAAAAGGCCCATCTATTTCAATTTTCTGGGCAGTAAATATATATTTAAGTGCACAGTATATGGAATTCTGTTTGTACCACTGAGTAAGCTCATTACACAGTAACATCTGCTAAATTTTATTCTGATGTAAGGAGAGTTATGGTATTTTACAAATAATAGGGAAACAAATGTACCATAACATAACCGCATTTATATTATTCTATAGCTCAAACAAATCATGGCAGGATAGTGTTAAGATAGTGTTCATAACTTAGATGTCATTGAAAACCGGTGGATCCTGCGTGTCAGAGACACTCAGGACCCGCTATCACTCAACCCGTCAGTCCCACTCACCTGACGGATTCAGGTCTCAGCGCAAGATACAGCTGCTCTGTATACAGGATACAAAGCAGCTGTATCTCAAAAAGTAAAAATTATTTAAAAATAAATAAATTATTAATTACAAAGCTGCACCAATCTCACTGATACACATTTTTTGTATATATATAAAAAAAAACAAAAAACATTTTCAAAGTTGTAAATAGCCTTTAAAGTAAATGTCCACTATTTATTTAATTTAATTGTGTTATAAAATGGGAGAAGGAATTGAATAACGATTGTGTTCTTGATTGGAACATAATATTTCAAAATATTTCTAAAGTATCGATAAGCATGAACCATCAGCTTATTCAGTTCAATTTGATACATAGGCTTTACTATACGCCAGTCCTTTTGAGTAAGTTCTCGATTAATAAAGCTTCTAACTGCCCCAGATGTGGTGCAGCGGAAGCAAACTATTTGCACATGTTATGGAATTGTATTAAGATTGCTGATTACTGGGATAGAATTTTTAAAAACATTTTGGAAAAAATAGATCCAGATATAGTGTTTCAACCTCAACTGGTATTGCTGGGTGATGATTCCAAATTAAAAATTTCTAAGGAAAAAAAATGTGGATTAATAAAACTATTATTTATTGCAAAATTACTAATAGTTAGAAAGTGGATATCTAGCTCCCCACCGGAGTTTAATGCTTGGGTAAATAATGTAAAAATTATAATGAAATATGAGAAAATCTATAATCAAGGCAAACACCGTAAAACCTATTGGGGGGAGTGGTAAGAATTTTTGTTCTCTTTGTTTTTTGTTTTTTTTCTTTTACCAAGATCGGTCTTGAGAGGGTGGGGGAAAATGTAAAAATGTGCATAATTGTATTTTCTTTATTCCTTACTTGTATGGAATTTTATATTGTATTGAATAAAAAAAAAAAAAAAAAAAAAAAAAATGTCCACTATTTATCATCATGTTGTTTTTAGTCCAACATTCAATGTTAATTTATTTCGTAATATATCTCTATAATGGTTGGAGCACCATTTTTCTGATTCATTGCTTCAAATTCAGTTAAATGATAAAATTCTGCCACCTCTAGTGGGAGCTTACTGCATACAGCATTTAAAGGCTATGAACACCTTTGAATATTTTTTTTATTAAATCACTGTTTTTTGTAATTTTAAGCACTTTAAATTGTCTTTTATTAAAACAAGGTTTTTACTTTTTACGATACAGCTTCTATGTATCCTGTATACATAGAAGCTGTATCATTCTCTCTCTCAGCCGATTTCATCAGTTCAGCTGAACTTACTGCTCGGCTGACAGTGGGTCCTGCATCTCTCTGACACATATGTTCCACCTAATATCGATCATAGATCAACTTAGATGTGATCGATATTAGTTGTATCCTGTGCTGAACTCACGGAATCAGCTGAGACAGAACGATACAGCCTTTGTGTATACAGAATACATAGAAGCTGTGTTGTAAAAAGTAAAGAAAAATTATGTCACTTAACCCTTTAATGACCAGCCTATTTGAATGACCAAGCTATTTTTTAAGTTTTTCCATCATCCCATTCCAAGAGCTATAATTTTTTTATTTTTGCGTCGACATACCTGTATAAGGTCTTGTTTTTTTGCAAGACAAGTTGTATTTTTAAAAAGCACCATTTTGGGGGACATATAATTTATTGATTAAAGAGGCTCTGTCATAGATTTTGCAACCCCTATCTGCTATTGCAGCAGATAGGTGCTGCAATGTAGATTACAGTAACGTTTTTATTTTTAAAAAACGAGCATTTTTGGCCAAGTTATGACCATTTTTGTAGTTATGCAAATGAGGCTTGCAAAAGTCCAAGTGGGCGTGTTTAAAAGTAAAAGTCCAAGTGGGCGTGTATTATGTGCGTACATCGGGGCGTTTTTAATACTTTTACTAGCTGGGCGTTCTGATGAGAAGTATCATCCACTTCTCTTCAGAACGCCCAGCTTCTGCCAGATCACGCTGTGACGTCACTCACAGGTCCTGCTTCGTGTCAGACGAGCGAGGACACATCGGCACCAGAGGCTACAGTTGATTCTGCAGCAGCATCAGCGTTTGCAGGTAAGTAGCTACATCGACTTACCTGCTAACGCCGATGCTGCTGCAGAATCAACTGAAGCCTCTGGTGCCGATGTGTCCTCGCTCGTCTGACACGATGCAGGACCTGTGAGTGACGTCACAGCGTGATCTGGCAGAAGCTGGGCGTTCTGTAGAGAAGTGGATGATACTTCTCATCAGAACGCCCAGCTAGTAAAAGTATTAAAAACGCCCCGATGTACGCACATAATACACGCCCACTTGGACTTTTACTTTTAAACACACCCACTTGGACTTTTGCAAGCCTCATTTGCATAACTACAAAAATGGTCATAACTTGGCCAAAAATGCTCGTTTTTTAAAAATAAAAACGTTACTCTTATCTACATTGCAGCGCCGATCTGCTGCAATAGCAGATAGGGGTTGCAAAATCTGGTGACAGAGCCTCTTTAACTTATATTAACTTTTTTGGGGGGGAATCTAAAAAAAACCTGAGATGTTGCCACTTTTTTGCATCCTAAATCTACGCTGTTTACTGCGTGGTATAAATAACACAATACCTTTATTCAGTGGGTTATTACGATTGCAACGATACCAAATTTGTATAGATGTTGTATGTTTTACTACTTTTACACAGTAAAAACCCCTTTTTTTTTTAAATTATTTGTTTTTGTGTCTCAATATTTGAAGAGCCATAACTTTGTCATTGTTTCCACCGATGCAGCTGTATGAGGGCCTTTTTTTTGCAGGACGACTTGTAGTTATTATTGATACCATTTTGGAGTAGATGTGACTTTTTGATCACTTTTTATCACATTTTGTTTTTAAGGCAGGATTCACAGAAAACAGCAATTTTTTCACAGTTTTTTATTTTATTTTTTACAGTGTTCACCGTGCGGGTTAAATAATGTAATAGCTTTATAGTCGGGGTCGTTACGGACGCGGCAATACCAAATATGTGTAACTTTTTTACTTTATTTTGTTTTTTTTAATAGTAAAGCATTTTGTAAGGGGAAAAAGTGGGTTTTTCATTTATTTTTTTTTCACTTTTTTTAATTAACTTTATTAAACTTTTTTTACTAGTCCCACTAGGGGACTTTAATATGCGATCCTCCGATCGCATTTATAATACTCTGCAATACTCTTGTATTGCAGTGTATTACTGCCTGTCCATTTAAAACGGACAGGCATCTGCTAGGTCTGAGAAGAAAAAAATATACACAGCGCCACATGGTGCAAGATAAACCTTGATAGGTAGGGCAATGAATCGTAGAGGTAAGTAGTTAGGCTCACCATAGAAGCTCGTACTGGCAGGTACAGCTTAGTGCAGAAGGTCGTTTGTAGTAGCCAGGTTGCAGCTTTCCGTATCCAGGTAACAGCGTCAAGAAAATTGAGCTGCAGGAAAATAGAGGTTATATATTTTTTTGAAAAAAATAATATTTTTTAAAAACTGGATATTTTGGAGAGCGCTCCTCAGTAAGAAGAATAAGCCAAGGGGTGCCGGTAAGCAGGTTTATTTATACAACAAAGGATGGGCAGCGCGTTTCAACGCAGAACATGCGTCTTCGTCAGGCCAAAAGTGGGTATGAGAGAAAAGCATAACATACAATTTAAATACACATGTGGGTAGGGGGGGGGGGGGGTAAAAAAACCGCCAAACATGTAACAATCAGGAATGTAAACAAAACCAGATGTGACTGACGTCATCAGGTAAACAGTCACAGTTGTAAAAAACATGAAATGCAAAAAAAATATTTATATGTATATATATATATATCTCACAGGCTCTGGCAACAGAGATATAGAGCCACAGACAAAACCAAAATGCAGAGCGAAGACTTATAAAGCAAAAAAATATGTTGTAAACAGATGGACAACACAGAGTAAACGGAATGACCTTACGTGTTTAAAAGAATGTAAAATCAAAGCCAGGGAGAGCTTACCGAAGTTCAGACAAGTATGTATGGGAGTAGAGGAGACAATCGGTGCAGCACGGGCAGCAGAGAGCGCCGAAGTACAGTGAAACAAACACCCGTCGGCAGGGGCGTAACTAGGAAGGACTGGGCCCCATAGCAAACTTTTGACTGGGGCCCCCCCTCCCTTGGGTGTCACACAACCCCCCCTTGTAGATAGTGCCTTTTTTACAGCCCCCCCTGTAGATAGCGCCATACAGCCCCCTCTGTAGATAGCGCCATACAGTCCCCTCTGTAGATAGCGCCATACAGCCCCCTCTGTAGATAGCACCATACAGTCCCCCCTGTCGATAACGCCATACAGCCCCCTCTGTAGAAATCTACAGAGGGGGGACTGTATAGCGCTATCTACAGATGGGTCTGTATGGCGCTATCTACAGAGGGGTCTGTATGGCGCTATCTACAGAGGGGTCTGTATGGCGCTATCTACAGAGGGGTCTGTATGGTGCTATCTACAGAGGGGTCTGTATGGCGCTATCTACAGAGGGGTCTGTATGGCGCTATCTACAGAGGGGTCTGTATGGCGCTATCTGCAGAGGAGTCTGTATGGCTCTATCTACAGAGGAGTCTGTATGGCGCTATCTACAGAGGGGTCTGTATGGCGCTATCTACAGAGGGGTCTGTATGGCGCTATCTACAGAGGGGTCTGTATGGCGCTATCTTCAGAGGGGTCTGTATGGAGCTATCTACAGGGGGGACTGTATGGCGCCATCTACAGGGTGGCCTGTATGGCGCCATCTACAGGGGGGCTGTATGGCGCTATCTACAGGGGGTCTGTATGGCGCTATCTACAGGGGGGACTGTATGGCGCTATCTACAGGGGGGCTGTATGGCGCTATCTACAGGGGGCTGTATGGCGTTCCCTACAGGGGGGGCTGTATGGCGTTCCCTACAGGGGGGCTGTATGGCGCTATCTACAAGTCGGGCTGTATGGCGCTATCTACAGGGGGGGTCTGTATGGTGCTATCTACAGGGGGGGTCTGTATGGCGTTATCTACAGGGGGTCTGTATGGCGTTCCCTACAGGGGGGCCTGTAGGGAACGCCATACAGCCCCCCCTGTAGGGAACGCCATACAGCCCCCCCTGTAGGGAACGCCATACAGACCCCCCCTGTAGGGAACGCCATACAGCCCCCCTGTAGGGAACGCCATACAGCCCCCCCTGTAGGGAACGCCTTACAGCCCCCCCTGTAGGGAACGCCTTACAGCCCCCCCTGTAGGGAACGCTATACAGCCCCCCCCCTGTGGCGAACGCCATACATCCCCAACCCCCCCAAAAAATGCGACCTACAGTGTGAAAAGACAAAAGACATGTATCCCCTCTCCACAGGATAGGGGATACATGTGTGATCGCTGGCACTGATAGGGAGAACGGGGGACTGAAAGTCCCCTGAAGTTCTCCATGACTAACCTCTGACTTCCGGCATCTGCGCAGCTCAAAAAAAATGAAAGGAGCGCTGGTCACGCATGCGCACAAGCGCGACCGGCGCTCCATTCATTTCTAGGGAGCTGCCGACACAGACCCTGGAAGTCCGAGGTTTGTACGTTCTCCTTATCGCTGCCAGCGATCACACATGTATCTCCTGTCCTGTGGATAGGGGATACATGTTTTTTGTTTAATGGCAGAGCGGGGAGATACCTTCCTGCTTTGCCGTAGTGTTCAGTGGCGTCGTGCTGTAGCAGCCATAGCGGCTGCTAGCGGAGCCTCCGGCCATGGTGGGGGCCCATGCCGGCGGGCGACATGGGCCCCCTCATGCCGCGGGCCCCGTAGCAGCCCCTACGGCTGCTATAGCTGTAGTTACGCCACTGCCCGCCGGCGTCAGCGTCCTCCAGGTAACCACAGTGGCTACGGCGGCCGTAAGAGGGGAAAAAAAAAAAAAGGAGGAAAAAGCAAAGGAATGCCCGAGACGGGAGATGCATATCTACAAAGAGGTGGAGAATGTAAATGAGGTATGTTTACTATTCGGTAGTTTTATGGGTGTGAAATATGATGAGTTGTTAGTCAAAGAGGGAGAGACATGGATATGGAAGAAAGACATAAAATAGACGTATTCAAAGAGATGGATGTGGTCAAAGCAGCAGATGGTATAAGAAACATAGGATGTATATCAACATAAGTGTTCAGACATAGCGAAAATTTATATTAATACATGTATAGCATGACAGGAGAAACAATCACATGATTTGGACAAGGTGATATTAATCACTCTAGTGCAGATTCAGAAATGTCATTTAAACCGCCAGGTTGCAGACAAGACAATTTGAAGATCCAAAAGTTCTCCCTTTGTTTGAGCCTATTGAACCCGTCATTATCAGTAGCTGAGATGGATTCAATGGGAGTCACACGGATATTACTAAAGTCGCTATTATGGACAGTTAAAAAGTGCTGTGAAACACTGTGCTTTAATAAACCAGTTTTCACATTAAACCTGTGCTTATTAATCCTGCACCGTAATTGTTGGGTCGTTCTCCCCACATATTGTAAGTTGCAGGAGCATTTAAGGAGATAAATAACGTAGTTATTGCTGCAATTCATGAACGTTTTAATAGGGAAAGATTCATTTGTGACGGTTGAAGAAAAAGAAGTGCAGCCATGAGTAATGCTACTACAGCACAAGCATCTCTGATGGCCACATCTATAGGAACCAATAACAGGTGGTAAAGAGTTAACATTTTTCAACTTCACTTGTTTCAGTCTGCTTGGTGCTATAATGTTGCGTATGGTCTCAGATCTCCTATAGGTTATTTGGGGTTTTTCTGGTAAAATTTCTTTAAGATAAGGGCCACTCTTCAGTATGTGCCAATGTTTGTTTAGAAGTTTCGTGCATACATTGCTGCCACAATTAAATGTGGTAATGAAGTTGTGGTTAAAATTACTGGCAGAGGCAGGTGCCATCTCACTATCTTTGGATGAGATGCAGGCGTCTTGTGTGAACAGGTTGGCCTTGGATATGGCTCCTTGGATAAGACTTGTGGGATAGTGCTTATCTTTGAAGCGTTTCTTTAAAACATTACATTCTGATTTGAATTGCTCGTTATTTGAACAGTTTTTCCTGATGCGTCTGAATTGCCCGAAAGGTATATTTTTGAGCCATGATGGATGATGTGCATTTTTAAAATCAAGATAACTATTCACGTCCACAGTCTTAAAATGTATTTGTGTGTTAAAAATACCCTTGTTATCCTTTTTGATCGTGAGGTCAAGAAAATCTATTGAGGTGGTAGAAAAATTATGTGTGAAGGTGAGACCCAAGTCATTCTGATTTAAAAAGCTGATAAAGGCAGAGGCATTGGTTGCATCACCCTTCCAAATAAAAAACAAGTCATCTATGTAGCGACGGTAAAAGATAATGTTATCACTAAAAGAATGAAGGTCACCAGAAATGTGGGCGTCCTCAAATTGTCCCATATAGAGGTTAGCATAAGAGGGTGCAAATCTCGATCCCAATGCACAACCTCTGATTTGTCTAAAAATTTGGGAATTAAATGAAAAAATATTATGTTGTAAAATGAAATCAATGCAGTCTAACAGAAAAAAAGATTGAGCACGGGGTATGTGTATGTCTGACGTTAAAACGGTCTCTATAGACAACAGGCCTTTGTCATGAGGGATGTTTGTGTACAATGCTGATACATCAGCTGTTAAAAAATTGTAGGAACAACTGTTCAAATAACGAGCAATTCAAATCAGAATGTAATGTTTTAAAGAAACGCTTCAAAGATAAGCACTATCCCACAAGTCTTATCCAAGGAGCCATATCCAAGGCCAACCTGTTGACACAAGACGCCTGCATCTCATCCAACGATAGTGAGATGGCACCTGCCTCTGCCAGTAATTTTAACCACAACTTCATTATCACATTTAATTGTGGCAGCAATGTATGCACGAAACTTCTAAACAAACATTGGCACATACTGAAGAGTGAAAAACCAGAAAAACCCCAAATAACCTATAGGAGATCTGAGACCATATGCAACATTATAGCACCAAGCAGACTGAAACAAGTGAAGTTGAAAAATGTTAACTCTTTACCACCTGTTATTGGTTCCTATAGATGTGGCCATCAGAGATGCTTGTGCTGTAGTAGCATTACTCATGGCTGCACTTCTTTTTCTTCAACCGTCACAAATGAATTTTTCCCTATTAAAACGTTCATGAATTGCAGCAATAACTACGTTATTTATCTCCTTAAATGCTCCTGCAACTTACAATATGTGGGGAGAACGACCCAACAATTACGGTGCAGGATTAATAAGCACAGGTTTAATGTGAAAATGTTTTTTTTTAAAGCACAGTGTTTCACGACACTTTTTAACTGTCCATAATAGCGACTTTAGTAATATCCGTGTGACTCCCTTTGAATCCATCTCAGCTACTGACGGGTTCAATAGGCTCAAACAAAGGGAGAACTTTTGGATCTTCAAATTGTCTTGTCTGCAACCTGGCGGTTTAAATGACATTTCTGAATCTGCACTAGAGTGATTAATATCACCTTGTCCAAATCATGTGATTGTTTCTCCTGTCATGCTATACATGTATTAATATAAATTTTCGCTATGTCTGAACACTTATGTTGATATACATCCTATGTTTCTTATACCATCTGCTGCTTTGACCACATCCATCTCTTTGAATACGTCTATTTTATGTCTTTCTTCCATATCCATGTCTCTCCCTCTTTGACTAACAACTCATCAGATTTCACACCCCCTCATCCATGGCTCATTTAAATAAAACTACCGAATAGTAATCATACCTCATTTACATTCTCCACCTCCTTGTAGATATGCATCTCCCGTCTCGGGCATTCCTTTGCTTTTTCCTCCTTTTTTTTTTTTTCCTCTTACGGCCACCGTAGCCACTGTGGTTACCTTGACGACGCTGGCGACGGCGGGTGTTTGTTTCACTGTACTTCGGCGCTCTCTGCCGCCCGTGCTGCACCGATTGTCTCCTCTACTCCCATACATACTTGTCTGAACTTCGGTAAGCTCTCCCTGGCTTTGATTTTACATTCTTTTAAACACGTAAGGTCATTCCGTTTACTCTGTATTGTCCATCTGTTTACAACATATTTTTTTGCTTTTTAAGTCTTCGCTCTGCATTTTGGTTTTGTCTGTGGCTCTATATCTCTGTTGCCAGAGCCTGTGAGATATATATATATTTATATATATATATACATAAATATTTTTTTTGCACTTCATGTTTTTTACAACTGTGACTGTTTACCTGATGACGTCAGTCACATCTGGTTTTGTTTACATTCCTGATTGTTACATGTTTGGCTTTTTTTTACCCCCTCCCCCCCCTACCCACATGTGTATTTAAATTGTATGTTATGCTTTTCTCTCATACCCACTTTTGGCCTGACGAAGACGCATGTTCTGCGTTGAAACGCGTTGTCCATCCTTTGTTGTATAAATAAACCTGCTTACCGGCACCCCTTGGCTTATTCTTCTTACTGAGGAGCGCTCTCCAAAATATCTTTCAAAAAAATATATAACCTCTAGGCATCTGCTAGGACATGCCTCTGGCATGACCTAGCAAGCATACACTACAGGCAGATCTGGGGGCCTTTATTAGGCCCCCAGCTGCCATAGAAGACACAGACACTCAGCGATCTTATCGCCGGGTGTCAGTGGGAGCTCCCTCTCTCTCTCCAAAACAACTCCGATGCGACGCTCGATATTGAGCGCCGCATCTGAGGGGTTAAACGGGTGAGATCGATACTTATATCGATCTCACCCATTCGAGCAGGGATGCCCCCTGCCCTCAGCTACCTCTGGTAGCTGAGAGCAGGGATATTTAACGGCTCCCTGCTCTGTTTATTTATTCTGATGCAGCGCCGTGAAAAGGCTATTGCATCAGAATAAAGCGGTCACTCACGGGTTAAAGTACTTAAAATACCAAAAAGCATAGATTAAATCATAAAAAAATCAATCACCCATCGGAGGCCCATGGACGATATCTCGATGGTCGCCGCTGGGATGTCATGGAAGCCAGAGGCCTAACAAAATCCTCCAGGCCTGCCATGACAGTATGCCTATTAGGCATGGCCTAATAAATTGGCTGTTAAATTTACACTGACAGGTAATAAAGCTTTGGTATACTGATAGAAAATAGAAAAGTTATAGCACTTGCAATGCGGTGAAAAAAACACTATTTTTTTTTACATTACATATTATGTATATTATATTATTATTATATTACATATATGGAATTACTGTAATCATACCGACCCATAGAACAAAGGTAACATGTTATTTATGCTGCACGATGAAGGTGGTAAATTTAAAGTGCAAACAATAATGGTGGAATTGTTTTTTTCCCATCCCCCCCCAAGAAAATGTTAATCAAATTTAGTCAATAAATATGGTGCCAAAATGGTGCCATTAAAAATTACAAATAATGTTGAAAAAAACCTGTGGTTGCAGAAAATGTTACTTGATTGGCCAGTTGTCCTGGCTGTTCTATCATGTCTCAATCACATTGTGCCTTATCTGTTGTTCCTAGGATACAGTCATACATATTTATACTAGTAGTCTACAGAGATAGATTGCACCGTTGCTTAGGAAAGATTGGCTTAAATAGGAACTACACTTTAATCAAACACTTGATATGTCATAGAGACATATCAAAAGTTTGGATCGTTGGGGATCCGGGTGCTGAGACCCCCACCATTGCTGAAACGAAGGTGCAGAAACGCTCAGCTGAGCACTTTTCTCCTTCAGCTGTGATCAGCGCTCATCATCAGGGTGAAGACGGTTTACATAGCACTTTATTGTGAGCCGTTTTCAGCTTGACATGGTGTGCTAATCACAGACAAAGGAGCAAAGCGTTTCTGCACCTTCGTTTCAGCAATGGTGGGGGTCTCAGCACCCAGACCCCCACCGATCCAAACTTTTGATATGTCTTTATGACCTATCAAAAGTTTGAAAGTGTAGTTACTCTTTAAATTCGACTCCATTGTCCAACATCGCACATACAATAGCACAACCTCAGATGCACAACCAGGCTAATTTTGTGGTATTATATTATGCTGACTTTGCTGATGACAGTTCTAATTGTTGCAAGTAAATACTCTCTTGTTCATGTCTTTCTCCTTTTCTGATTAGTTATATTTTCCTAAAAGCAGCTAGTTAACATATTTCAGATAAGGGTCTTAGCAATGGAGCGTGCATTGATTTCTACGTACATATTTCCTGTGTTTAATCCTATTTACAAACATAGGGAACATTTTTTAGAGTCTAAACCAACAGAGAACAAAGTTTGCACTCAGCAACAAAACCCTAGAACTTTATGATCCTTTCTTAGATCCTTTACATTTTGTATTTGTTAACATTATGACTGTAAATTTATAAACTCAGGTTTTTCTTACAGCTTAAAGTTTAAAATATTTTACTGTGAACAAATAATGTGTTCAGTAATGTGATCTTAGAAATTCTTCTATGTTGGTACCTTTTGAAAGTGTTTACCCAAAAGTGTAACAACCTTTCTGCAGTGTATGTATTATGTATGTGGCTGCTTGTATGCATCCTTTTATTTTTTTAACCTCTGCTACATTAGGGCAATAATTTAATGTATAACTGCAACCTAGGTGCATTGTGTATAGGTAGTCTGTAATCCAACTCCTTTCTCCTCAGAGGCTCATACTGGTGTTTTGCCTTTTCTCACTACTTTACACTGCAGCACTAATTGTTCATATTGGCACCATTGTATTAGCACAAGTTCACCAAGAAGTCAGATCATGGAGAGCTAATTTCCAATTATAACAAGGATATAATGATTCTAAATTACTAATAACTAAACCACAAGTCAGAAAAAGAAGATTATAGGGCAATTGCCGCACAAGAAAAGGTAGATTAGCCTTAATGAGGTCAAATCCTGAAGTTATTTTTTTTTTTTCCTAGTAAAAGTACAATTATATATTGGGGTGCCTTTATATGTACAGATGTCCAATTTCGATAAAATCAGACCAATAATAATCTATATTTGGGTGTGTAAATTGCCAATTGGTCTGATTAGAATCTGTCTAATATCAAAGAAAAGTCATCTGACGCTCTTAAAAATCTTTGCCTGACAATCACTGTTATCAACATGATTTACATAAAAACAGATGAGGAAGACAAGGATTGGTTCGGCCCACTCAGTCTTCCTATATATATTGAAATTGGTCTGATTGGTCAGAAATGTCTGCACGTGTAAACCCAGCTTTAGAGAATTGCATAGATCACTAGTGTCACGTTGGGTATGTGGACCCACTGAGCCATACCGCCTTGACGGTATGGCAGCTGGCCAACAGGACACAGGTCACAGTCTATAGTTCATATAGTGTACCTGTGGTAGCTTAGACAGTAGCAGGACAGGCTCGGCTGGGACTTGGCAGCAGGCAGGCACCAGGCGTGGAACACAGCACGACTGCAGCTCAACACGGCACTTGACCAGGATAGCACGGGATACAGGTTACAGGTAGTGGAAACGGGAAACACTGGGAACTGGAAAACACTGGGAGACCATTTGCATAGACATACTAGGATAACGACAACAAGGCTCAGGCATTGCAGGGAGGGGCACAGCCCTTCTTATAGTCCAGGGTGCTCTGGGAGCAATGAGCTCAATCTTCCACCTGTATGCGACCTGGCTCCTTGTCTGGACTGATCTCGCGAGCGCACCCTGGTGGTCACTGTGGAACAGGACGGCCGCATGTGCAGACATCTCTGGAGAGAAGGGCGTAGACCGGATGGAAGGAGTTTGTGGTCAGCGACCACGGACGTTACAACTAGCTTGCAATAAATTGTGCATCTTTTAGGTTACTGGTCTGAGTAGTCTTTTATGTTTAGCATTTCTCATCATGTCTTGCACTTTTATGCACACTTCTAAAAAACAATGGTTTTAACAGGCAATTGTCTATTAGTGTGACATGTGTGAGAAGAGCTCCCCATGTAATAGACAGACAGCTCAGCAGCAAAATAATCTCCAAAAGCTATGATTCAAAATCTCTATGAAAGATTTGGGGGTAACTACATTTTCCGGGATGCATCAATATAAATCTAGGTAAAATGTATTGGACTTGGTGTATAGACTGTGATCTATTACATGTTATGTAATGTACTATGTAGTACAGTACTAAGTGCTTGTATTGTACAATGGTGCAGCCATCTTTAAAAAAAAAAAATAGGGTATTATACATAAAGCTGCATGAGCAAGTCACCCAGCCATTATCTGTGTATGCACAAATAAGAAGTCCATTACGTTGCAGTCGGCAACGCGTCGGCAATGCTATGGCCGGGGATACCGGCCCTCCAGTAGGAGCTCCTGACTTTATTGTCCATATATGGACAGTGACATGGTCAGTAGCTCCCTCTATGAGCGGAATCTCCGGCCAGGCGTTGGGAATGCTCTGGCCGGTGATTCCGCTGTAGGAGCTGCCCCTGACGTCACTGCCCTTATATGGACAATGACGTCATGGGCTATTCCTGTAGAGCCGGAATCCCCGGCCAAAGTGTTGCTGACGCCCTGGCCGGGAATTCTGGTCATAGAGAGAGCCCTGACTTCACTGTCCATACAAGGGCAGTGACGTCAGTGGCACCTCCTGCAGCAGAATCCCCGGCCAGGGGGTCTGCAACACTTTGGCCAGGGATTTCGCTCCAGAAGGAGTGAATGGCAGAGCAGGAAGCGGATAATAGTTTCCTGCTCTGCCATAATGTCCAATTGTAAAATTTAATGTAGCAGTTGCCGTGAAAAGGCCCAGAACAGTAATTTGCCGGGATTGTCTCTGTAAATTCGGGACAGTCCCGGCAAATTCGGGACAGTTGGCAAGTATGTAAGGAGCATAGGGGATAATGTTGAATGATAGGATCTAAGGACTAATGCAATAGGAGGGTGGGTACAGGTAAGGTGTCAGATTAAGGAATGTGATAGAAAAACACAAAATTGGAATGCACAGTGAATATTAAAGCTACTACGGGACATCTGGTTCCCTGTTTTACCAGTAAGAGAAGGCATAAAGTTCTTATATGATTGTCCTGGAGCTTGTCTCTACATATATACTTCTCTCCTGGTGAGAAATAGATTCAATGTAGAACCAGTTCCTCATATTCCTTTTTACAGGGGATCGTTCCTTTCACCAGACTATGAAAGATACGCTGGATACGCCATGTGGAAAAATGGATAGGGTGCCAAAAGGGATATGAGGACATGGTTTTTCAAATGGTGAGATAAGAGTCTACTTCTCAGCGGGAGAGAAATATACAAGTCCTTCTCAATGAATTAAAATATTAACAAAAAGTTAATTTATTTCAGTAATTCAATTCAAAAAGTGAAACTCCAATATTATATAGATTTATTACACACAGTGATCTATTTCCACCATTTTTTTCTTTTAATGTTGATGATTATGGCTAACAGTTAATGAAAACCCAAAATTTAGTCTCTCCGAAAATTAGGATATTAAATAAGCCCAATTTAAAAAATTATGTTTAATACCGAAATGTTGGCCTACTGAAAAATATGTACAGTATATGCACTCAATACTTGGTCGGGGCTCCTTTTGCATGAATTACTGCATCAATGCGGCGTGGTATGGAGGTGATCAGCCTGTGTCACTGCTGAGGTGTTACGAAAGCCCAGGTTGCTTTGATAGCGGCCTTCAGCACGTCTGTATTGTTGGGTCTGGTGTCTCATCTTTCTCTTGACAATACCCCATAGATTCTCTATGGGGTTTAGGTCAGGCGAGTTTGCTGGCCAATCAAGCACAGTGATACTGTGGTTATTAAACCGGGTATTGGTACTTTTGCCAGTGTGGGCAGGTGCCAAGTCCTGGAAAATTAAATCAGAATCTCCATAAAGCTTTTCAGCAGAAGGAAGCATGAAGTGCTCTAAAATTCCCTGGTAGACGGCTGCTTTGACTCTGGACTTGATATAACACAGTGGACTAACACCAGCAGATGACATGGCTCCCCAAAAGATCACTGACTGTGGAAACTTCACACTGGACCACAAGCAACTTGGATTGATGCCTCTCCGCTCTTCCTCCGGACTCTGGGACCTTCATTTCCCAATGAAATGCAAAATTTACTTTAATCTGAAAACAGGACTTTGGACCACTGAGAAACAGACCAGTCCTTTTTCTCCTTAGCCCAGGTAAGATGCTGAAGTTGTCTCAAGGAATGCGACAGTTGTAGCCCATGTCCTGGATACGTCTGTGTGTGGTGGCTCTTGAAGCACTGACTCCAGACTTTTGAATTGAGTTACTGAAATAAATTAACTTTTTGGTGATATTCTAATTCATTGAGAAGGACTAGTATATGTAGAGACAATCTCCAGGACAATCCTATTATAACGAAGGGGATGTGATGGGCTTGTCTAAAAAGATGTATTTTCAGGACACGCCTAAAACTGTTGATGTTGGCAATTAATCTGCGCATTAATAGCGCATTCCAGAGGACTGGTACAGTACAGGAAAAGTCTTAGAGACGGGAGTGGGAGGTGCAGAAAATGGAGGCTGTTATTCTAAGATCGTGACCAGAACGTAGAGCACTGGTAGGGTGGTAGAGATGAGTGAGGGATATAAGGAGGTGCAGCACTGTGGAGAGCTTTGTTGGTGAGAGTAATAAGTTTAAATTGTATTCTAAAGTTAATTGGCAACCAGGGCAGTGACTAGCACAGGGTAGAGGCATTGGTGTAGTGGTTGGAGTTCCAGTAGTCAAGACAAGATTAAAAAGATCAACGATAAGGCCCTGTTCACACAGAGTTATTTGGCACGTTTTTTAACGCGGAAACCGAGTTGAAAACCACGGCAAAAAAACGACCAAATACGCCTCCCATTGATTTAATTTGGTGGCAAAGGCGTTTTTTTTCCACGAGCGTAAAAAAAAACTTGCGGGATAAAAAAAGCAACTTGACCTATCTTGAGGCGTTTTCCTCCTCAAAACCCCATTGAAAGCAATGGGAGACGGAAAAAACGTCCACAAACGGCCACAGTGTTCTTTGAAGCGTTTTTTTTTGTGGAAAAAACGCTTGAGGTCTCTTCATTTGCCTGTTGAAGAAAGAGGTAAAAAAAACGCCTGCAAAAAACTCTGTGTGAACTAGGCCTTAGGGTTTTGACTGTTTTTACAATAAGAAAAGGGTGGATTCTGGATATGGTTTTGAGGTGCAGGTGACACCAGAGTGTAAGTGATTGAATATAAGGAATAAAGGAAAGATCGAAGTCTAACAAAACCCCAATACAGCGGTCCTTCTACCAAGATGTTAGGGTAGTGCCGCACACTGAGATGGAGACCTCAGGTTTATGGAGGTTAGGCTAAGTTCACACTAGCGTTAGCATACGTTTACATCTCTTCCGTCAGAGGAATAGAGGATCGAAAGATTAAACAGAAAGCAATGGTTCCGTTAGAATTACCAATGATTTAAATGGTAATTATTTTCTTTCAGTTGCTTTCTGTTTGTCTCCACTTTTATTTGACGGAAGGAAAAGTGCAGTCTGCAGAACTTTTTGTTTCCATGAAAAAAAATGCAAACCTAGCGAATGGAGACAAACGGAAAGCAACTGAAAAAAAAAAGAATTACCATTGAAATCATTGGTAAATCTAACGGAAACATTGCGTTCCGTTTAATCTTTCTACCCTCCCTTCCCCTGACGGAAGAGAGGTAAACGTATGCTAATGATAGTGTGAACTTTGCTTTAGTAGATGGTGGGAACACAAGGTGCTCAGTTTTTGAAAAATTCTGTTTTGGATAGAGAGAGGACATGATGTTAGAGACAGCGGACAGACAATCACTGGTGTTTCATAGCGGGGGTGATGTCATGGGGGGAGGTATATAATTGGGTGTCATCAGCGTAGAGTTTGTACTAGTATTTATGACACAGGCTGAACATTCTTTGGGGCAAACACAGAGACTTTGTAATTACCCCTTGTCCTTCATGTTAATATTTTTGAATGTGGCTAAAGGGTGCAATTGCAATAATAACACTATATTTGGGAATTACTGTCTATACATTTCCCTCATGAAATAATGAGATTCTGCTGTACTCAAACATTCTCCTCTAAACTTGTTTTCTGTAAAATGCTGTCCCTGTTTTACCTAAGATATGACTAAAGTTAAAGTACCCACAGCTTCAGAGTTGGATTTGAGGAGGCCGACACGTAATGTACATGAACAGTTCTAGGGTGGGATTGCGTTCCCATGGAAACAAAGTAGTTCTTTAGCTAGAGAAAATCTGCAATGACGAAAAGGGTGGGAAGCAATTAAATAAAATCATATCTTGCTGGAGAAAGGGAAGCACACGCTTTTAATAATCTGCATTTCCTTTGTGATTTAAAGCACAGTTTGCCCGTAAATCTCACGTATGAAAATCTCAGTACTTTAACTCAGTTCATCAAAAATTAAAAAGCATTTGAGGGGAAAAAAAAATTATGAAAGGAATATTCGAAAGTGTTTATGTTCTTTTAATAATTTATTTGCGAGAGTGGTTTGGAATGAAGTGAGAAGGCTGGCAAATCCGGGCGAACAGTTTTCTGTTACATCTGTTTTTACACTTTGCCTTACAAGACAAAGCAACAAACAGACTAGCAGTGTTGTCTGGCATATGTCAGCAGGATAAATTGAATGTTTGCACCATTTAGTAAATGTAGATAAAATGGTAGTTACTATGGGTTGGGTTGCTTCATAGGTGGGGTAGAAAAAATTCCCTTCGAAATCTTCTACCTTGTGATTTTTTTGTGAGGCTTTGTGGCAAGGCATCATCAAATGTGGCTAAATCATTCTAGACTGAACCGGTCTTTTAAAGTGACAACTATAAGGGATAAAAGCACTACACTTTGTATGTCTTTCTAATTAATATATATGTTGTTTGACTGTTGCTTGAGAATCTTATGACACTTGCATTTAGATGTATTCTTATGGACGGCAACTATTGCACAACAATTGAAATCAGAGATGCTGAGGTAAAAAAAATTCTGTTTTACAGACCTGGCTTTTAAATATTTGTCTTGTGACATTTACATCTAAATCATATGAAAATTGCTTGCACATGCAAGTCAACAGACTCCTTCTTTCTCCGTGCACTACTGTAGAGGTTCTGTTTGATTACAAGTACAAAGAGATATTCTTCCCTAGAACCAATACTTCTAGGGGGAAAATACTTCCATACACACGGAGTCCGATGGAAAATGTCACAATGAAATTAGAGGGCTTGTACAGCTCCATAGAACCCCTATTATGGCTCCGTACAAATTTTGTACAGAGCCGTGATATGGCTGTGTGCATGATCCCGAAGGCTGCAACTCGAAAGTTAAAGAGAGTCTGTTGTTCTGGCCTTGGGTTGAGACTACACAAACCACAAACCTTTTGTAGCACGGCAGCTAAAAATTTTAACTGTTGTGTGAGTTATTCATGAAAGCTTCAGTCGCAACTCTTGTGAGATTTGTTTATGACTCATTTGCAACTTACATGCAAGGTTTTTTTGTTTTTTTAGCCCATGTCTCTCTTACTGTTATATTTGATTTGTCGGACAACAGTTGAAATTGGAGCTGTTAGTGTTACGTTTTTCTCTAAGCCACAATTGGTTTGTATGGAGTATGGAGTTTGTACTGGAGTATGGAGTCTACGGAATCTCCCCGTTCATCACCCTTAACCCCTGCAATGAGGTTTCCTGGTCAGATTTCCAAGTTGCGGTCCCCAAAATAGTCAATAATTGGCGGCAGGTGCTCTGTAGTGTAGAACTTGAAGAAAAGTCAGGATCTTAAGGCCCTTTACCACGGTCCAATTATTGGACAAACGAGCGTTCACAGAGCGCTTGTTCCTAATCATTGCCCTGTGTAAATAGGGAAATGATCACCCGATGAGCATTCAAACGCTGATTGCATTGTTTATGCAGCTGAAAATATTATCATTGTCCGCAGCACATCTCTGTGTGTAAACAGGGAGATGTTCTGCCGACATGATAGAAATGTATGGGGACGAGCGATTGGAGTAACGAGTTCTCGTCCTGATACTAGCTCTTTATGAAAGGAGTAAATGAGCGCTGATCAACAAGCTGTCTCGTTGATCGGCGCTTGTTTACACAGCCCACTTTGGGCCATGTAAAAGGACCCTTAGCCTGGGGTTGCCAACAGATTAGCAGTCAGAATGTAGAAGCAAGGTCAGGAGTCAGACCAGGAGTTTATACCAGGAGAAGAACATCAGGAACCAGGCGACAAATACAAAGGGCGAGACAGGAGTATAATCCAAGAACAAGGCCAAGGGCAAAATCTATAGTCCGAAACAGAGTCAATAACAATAATATGGACAATGACTTGGCAAAGATGTACTTTGATCTGCAGGCAAAGAAATATGGCCAAGGTCTCTTTTAAATAGGCTGCTTGGGTGACATCAGGGGAAAGTGCCAGTTGCCGTGGCAACCAGACGCTCACACAGCGGCCAGATCAACTGAGCCACAGCTGGAAGAGGAGAGTGAGACTGTGGCGCATGACAGGGCGTCCAGTTGCCTAGCAGTCCAACGCAGACCCCTATGGATGCCACAGCCACCAGCTGGACCTACCGCAGGAGCGAGGTGAGGTGATAACAGTTGGGGTAAAAAAAAGTCTTTGAATACTGTAGATCTGTCCTAAAGATTATCAGTCATGGTGACAAATCTCATTGTGTATGTATTTATTTTTTTATATTATCTTTTAGTTCTCCTTTTAAATGGAGTCGTAGTAATAACATTTCCATGGTTGAAATCTGAAAACTAGCTGCAATTAGAATATAATGTGCTATAAATAAACCAATTGTTACCAGAATGCTTTAAATAATAATGCAATTCACATTTAGATACTCCTGACATCCGTAGAGATAAATTAGTTCACAAATTTAGCAAATTTTTAGACAATGTGGTCTGAAGATATTTCCATAGCAACTAGAAGGTGTTTACCAATGTCTCTATTCCTAAACTATAAGCAGGTTATTAAAGGTTGCTTGTTCTGAAATCTGTAATTATCATTAGGTAAAAAATAAATAAAGTGGTGAACGTGGGTGCACGGTTTGGCTGGTAGTTTTTGACTGATTTGTTTAGCCATCCTTTCAAATGCAAATTTCAATGAATAATAGTTGCTTTTCTGTTAAAGCCAGTTAACCATTCCTGTCCTGATTATAGGTCTGTTATTATAACACATTGGTGGGCCCAGTGCAAAGGGTTCATGAGTGCCCTCCACCCCCCAACATTGTGTAAATTGTCTTCCGATGTCTTTAAAGAGGCTCTGTCACTACATTATAAGTGCGCTATCTGCTACATAAGGAGATGGGCGCTATAATGTAGGTGTCAGCAGTGCTTTTTATTTAGAAAAAACATGTATTTTTACCACGTTAGGAGCGATTTTAGCTTTATGCTAATGACTTTCTTAATGCCCAAGTGGGCCTGTTTTTACTTTAGACCAAGTGGGCGTTGTACAGGGGAGTGTATGACGCTGACCAATCAGCGTCATACACTTCTCTCCATTAATTTAGTCAGTGCATAGTGACACTGCGTTGTTCGCTATGTGCTGTCTTATACTGACACATTAACGTTACTGAAGTGTTTAGACCGTGAATAGACATTCCTTCCAGCCAGGATGGGATGTCTGTTCACAATCCCTGCACTTCGTTAACATTTCTGTGGTACTTGCAGCATGGCAAGCGTAATCTCGCGAGATCACACTGTAAATGACCGGTTACAGTGAGATTACGCTTTGCTCTGCTGTAAGTACCACAGAAACGTTAACGAAGTGTCGGGATTGTGAATAGACATCCCGTCCTGGCTGGAAGGAATGTCTATTCACTGTCTAAACACTTCAGTATCGTTAATATGTCAGTATAAGACAGCACATACAGATCTATCAGGATCACTATGCTCTGACTAAATGAATGGGGAGAAGTGCATGATGCTGATTCGTCACTGATTGGTAAGCGTCATACACTCCTCTGTACAACGCCCACTTGGTCTAAAGTAAAAACACGCACAGTTGGGCATTAAGAAAGTAATTAGCATAAAGCCAAAATCGCTCCTAACGTGGTAAAAATAGATCGTTTTTCTAAATAAAAAGCACTGCTGTCACCTACATTATTTAGCTAATGTCCTTATGTAGGAGATAGGGCACTTATAATGTGGTAACAGAGCCTCTTTAAAGTCAATTAAAAATGATTAAAAAAATTATATTTATTTAGAGGAAAACATTTTACACACATTAAAGGAAATTATTTTTTCTCACAGATAACGTCTTGTCTGATTGGAGTCGTTCACTCTCCCTTTTCTTCTTTATGCGGTCCAGACTGCAATAAAATACTACTTCAAGCAACAGCTTGTCAACAGAGTGGCCACTTGCTTTTCGAACACCCTCCATACCTATTACCCACCCTCTACACAAACTCCCCATCCTGTTGCTACCACAATTCTGTACCTGTTGCTGCCCAATTACTGTACTCACTGTTTTGCACAGTGCCCCCAAATACTGTACTTCAGGAATAAATAATAGTGCCACTCAGACAGTGACAAGACCACAAAATAATAATAGTAAAGAGCACTCATGAGGGAAGGGGGATTTATGAAGACTGGAGTTTTATACACAAGTCTTTATCTAAATTTATCTAAAATGTATTGTAGTACATTGTGCCAACATTTTTGGAGGCACGTCTCTTAATAAATTTGGCACGTATTGGGTTGTGCTAAAGCTAAAAATTTAGATTTACGCTTGCTATGAGCAGATGTAGATTTGCACCGCTTTTTGCACTATTAAACACAAAACATTTTTTGGATCACTGTTAACTATGCCCTCCTGCTAAACTTAACCCACTTTTCCCGACAGTTCAAAAATGGTGAGAGGAGATAAAAGTTGCAAATCATAGTGCCACAATTTGTGACTTTACTACGCCAAAATACTGGTGCAAATCAGTTGATTAATTCCTCCCAATAATTTCACAGAAAAGAAATAATAGGCATCCCCAGTTATAATTTTTACCAGGAGTGCAACAATGAAACTTCTGATTGAAGGGGCCCCATGGGGTAAGTGGCACATGAAAAAAAAAAATATCTACCATGCTGATATCCATTTATCCGACCCTTCCTGGTACATATTGCAATCAAAATGTTAAAAAATACAAAAAATAATCTTTTATATGCATCGAAGTTGCCCCTATTTTGCCTCTCCCTCCTTCTCACAGATCTCTGATCAAATCAAATCATTCTCTGAATAAGAGCAATGGTGTTTCTAGCCTTTCTGCTGCCTGAGACAAAATGTGAAATTTCAGTCCCACCACCCTCGAATTGAGAAGAAAAAGTGCTGGGAGGGACAATAAATCTGCCAGAATGCTGCCCCTCTGCTGAAGGTTCTCATTCTGACTCATGGATTGAACAACCTATGCTGAGTGTCAGCTTGCTGCAGCAGGAACCTCTCCCCATTGCTTTTCTTTTATGGGGGACTGAAGAAGCCATGGCCTACCCTTCAGTTTGTCTATCTAAAATGAGACTTCTTTTCTCTGACAAGTTTCTTCAAGATTGTCTGTTTCATGAGCTTTCTAAAAGTAAAAGTGTTTTGTCTGTGGTTTTGCAATGTGAAAAATGTGCGGTCAAATGCCATTTTTTAAAGCATCTCGGTGGAACAATAACCGCAATGTCTAATCTAACACTTAATATTCCCCAAAACCTCCTACAATGGTTCCATATTCCCAGGTTTATCTGTAAGGCTGGGTTCACACGACCTATTTTCAGACGTAAACGAGGCGTATTATGCCTCGTTTTACGTCTGAAAATAGGGCTACAATACGTCGGCAAACATCTGCCCATTCATTTGAATGGGTTTGCCGACGTACTGTGCAGACGACCTGTCATTTACGACGACGCGTAAAAATACAGCCTCGTCAAAAGAAGTGTAGGGCACTTCTTTCAGACGTAATTTGAGCCGTACTTCATTGAACTCAATGAAGCACAGCTCAAAATTTACGGCTGTCAGACAAGCCTCACAAAATGCGAGGAGGAGGAATTACGGCTGAAACGAGGCATCTGTTTTCTCCTGAAAACAGTCTGTCATTTCAGCCGTAAAAGCCTCTCATCGTGTGAACATACCCTTAGAGTTTGAAAACGTTTTCATTCCTGGTTATGATTCCTGGCGGGCTTACATATTTCGTTTCTGCCCCCAACTCAGGTTAATGTCTTTGGCTTGAACTTACCCTAGGATGAGAAAAATTTTACAGGAAAATAAAACAATGCTGTTTTATATTGATTATAATATTTTTCAACCGCATTTTACATTAAAAACGTTACAGCTAAAACTGCAATGGAGCTGGAATTCTTTTTTTGCAGGATAGATAAATTTGGTTGGCACACGCGCCCACACACTTAGGATTTTACCAGCGCTGTACATTTTGGGTAATGCTAACACCGGCGGTAGCGGATAATGAAGATGATAACTTTAACGTCAAATATCTTATAAAAAAAAAAATCCTATCTCAAAATCGTTTGCAGCATCGTTTTTGTATTGAAAAGAGCTTTCAAATGAGCCCCCACTCGACCCCCCGTGCCATTTAAGATTTTTCTGCCCCCAAGGGGTGGGGTGTTTTTTTTTGCGTACTGGTAGATTATATTACCCCATTAAATCCCACCAAATTTCAACCCTCTACCTCGGCAGATAGGAGAAAGAAAACACAGCGCCACATAGTGTAGATTACCCGGGCAATAGAGGTACAATATCCAAAAATCCAAATAGGTGCTCACCTAGGATAAGAGGATAACGGACGGTGGAGAGAATAGTAGCTGCTGCTGCCAGGACTCAGTGCCGGTGTTCCAAGGAAAACCGCAGAAGGTATGCTGATATACAGAAAAAAGGAGTCTCCAAGGCGCTGCTGCACTAGGAAGGTAATAGGCATAAACGATATGTAATATTCAAGCGATTTATTGAAAACAAGGCTACGCGTTTCAATGCCGCACCGGCATCTTCATCAGGCCATAAAAAAAGGAAATCAACTGCACAGTTTAAATACACGCTGAACACTGAAAAAACCCGCCAATGTGACCGGGGTCAAAGTGCTCAGATGACGTCACAAGTAAAAAGGCAAGTAACCATTCACACGAGGCAGTAGATCGTATAATCAGCGATCAGGACCTTGGACAGCAGCATTGTAAACCATACGCAACTGAATCATAGAAAACACATAGCAAAAAGAACAGCAATGGTACATAGTGCAGAAATTTGCATATTAAATATTTGGATATTATTAAAATACTCTGTTTAACCCTCTACCTCGAGCCCTTCAAAAGTTATGAGGGTGTTCCGGAACTTTTGGTGGGCGCTCAATGTGTAGGCTTAGGCCCGTTCTGAGTGTATGAGCAGTGTAGGTACCCACCTCAGAGGTCACCTTGTCGTGGCAGGTGGGCTCACACAATTTGATCAAAATGTGCGCTAAGAACCTCACTATTGTAAGTAGATTTAGCATGTAATGGATATTTATTTATATTTAGTGGCTTAGGTGGCATTAATGTTCGCAGTGTGCTGTCGCCATTTTTTGTGTGCTGTATAAATTTGCAGTCACAGGCGTTCTTGCACCTGTATACACGATTTGTTTCATTTTGCTTGAATGTGCTGTTCAAACTTTTGTGTTCCCTATGTGCTTCATATATGTGGGGTTAGTGACTGCCTCCATTTTTTTATTTTGCACTCCTCCCATTCTGCCCTGGATGATTTTAACTAGTTAATGCTGGTTCCTATCATCCCCAGATATATGTAGGCTTAGTCCTAGTTCTGGGTGTATGTGCAGCGTAGGTTCCCACCTCAGAGGTCACCTTGTCGTGGCAGGTGGGCTCACACAATTTGATCAAAATTTGCACTAAGAACCTCACTATTGTAAGTAGATTCAGCAGTAATGCATTGTAATTTATATTTAGTGGCTTAGGTGCAGGGCCGGACTTGAACTTAAAATCAGCCCTGGCATTTTTAAGCACACAGAACAAACCGCAGGCCATACGCAGCCACCAGTGTTGGGCTGTAGTACAGCTTTCATCTATGCAAGACATGGGGAGATTTATTAAAGCAGGTGTAAATGAAAAGAGGACTAGTTGTTGATAGCCTCAGCTCCAACGAATCCACGGCTTTTCCCACGAGAATAAAGTACATGCTCGTTATTCTAGAGGATTTTTTTTTGTATATAGTGCCCCACATATAGCCCCCCGTAGATGGTGCCCCACATATAGCCCCCCTGTATATGGTATCCCACATATGGCCCCCTGTAGATAGTGCCTCACATATAGCCTCTCCTGTAGATTGTGGCCCACATATAGCTCCCCTGTATATAGTGCCCCACATACAGCTCCCCCCCATAGATAATGCCGCTCACACTTTTAAGTGGAAAAAAAAGACCAAAAAAAAAAAAACTTTACATACTCACCTCGATCCCGTTCCCACGTCATCCTATGTCAATGCAGGCCTGCTCTTTTCTGAGCAGACCTGCTGGGGCTGAACGACGGCGCTGATTGGCAGGGCAGATTGACTTGCCCCATCAATCAGCGCCTTTCAACAACAGAAGCGGTGCGATGACGTCATCACGCCGCTAGCATCGTTGAAAGTCACTGATTGGCGGAGCAAGTCTTTCTGCCCTGCCAATCAGCGTCATTGTAAGGCAGGTACAATTAGTGCATGAGGGGGTGGCGGCACCACTGAAACCAGCTGCCGCCACCCCCTCATGCACTAATTGTACCAGGGCCAATTCTAGCTTTTCTGCTACCTGAGCCGAAAATTGAAATGGCGTCCCCCAAATCTTGATTGGCATTCCCCTGACTGTTCTACATTACTACCAGCCTTCTCCTTTGCATACGCGGTGCAGTGATGAAGAGGGCAGAGCACAACTCGCTGAACGGTGCGTCTTCATGGAGTACAAGGCAATGGTGCATTCAAGAAAGTAGGAGGAGACTGGTAGTGATGTATAACAGCCAAGGGGGATGTCAACCAAGCATGGAAAGGTGGGTTTGCAGTTAGGACTGTGTGACTCTACAGGATAGCGGCACCGACAAATGACCCTTTATATAGTAATTAAAAGTTGATTCTAAAGATTTTGCTGCATCTGAAACAAACATACAGGGTAATGTTTGGAAATATTGTCAGGTCATGTATTACTGCATGGTGGCGGTTCAAGGGGTTAAAACTACCAGACAGGTTCTGATTAAACATACAATGAATTGCAACAATGCCATCTGCTCTACACCAGAACAAAGCTCAGTACATATATATATATACACAGCACCAGAACCAAGCTCATTACAAATATACAACACCAGAACCAAGCTCAGTACATATATACAACACCATAACCAAGCTCATACATATATACAGCACCAAGACCAAGCTCAGTACAAATACATTTCAGTACTGAGATCATTTGCAAAGTCAGGTTAGCAGCTTCCAGTATGACCTGAACAATGGTAATGATATACTGGGAGTTGCTTATACCCAAAAAATAGTACCCTCCATCATCTGTACAGATCATACAGTAATAATTAGGCTTCATTCAGACCTGCGTCGGGGCTCCGTTCATGGGTTCCATCAGACCTTTCTGTCAGGGGAACCCACGAACGGAAACCAAACAGAAACCATAGCTTTCCGTTACCATTACCATTGATTTCAATGGTAACGCTTCTGTTGCTAATGGTTTTCGTTTGTCTCCGTTTCGCAAGGTTTCCATTTTTTTGGGGGAATTAATAGAGTAGTTGACTGTATACACCTGTAATCTATCACATTTAAGTAACTTAGATTTGATCTATTATAGGTGGATCCTGCGTGTCAGAGACATACAGGACACGCTGTCACTGAACCCGTCAGTCCCACGCACCTGACTTTTTCAGGATTCAGCGTAAGATACAGCTGCTCTGATTACAGGATACAGAGCAGCTGTATCTCAAAAAGCAAAAAGATTTTTTAATAAAAATGAATTATAAAGTTGCACAAAATACACTGACTGACATTTTATGTGTATATTGTGAGGGTTTAGCATCAGGAGAGGTTGGTACAGCGGTTTCTTTGTAGCCAGAGACAGGGACAACGTGCATTAAAAGTCATAACAGGGCTTTTCCTGTGTTTTATTCTTGTCAAAGAAACAGCCTCTTGTACAACAAGGCAAAATACAAAATAAATCCTGCTCGTCTGAGCACTAACTAAACAAGATATTATCTAACTATACCAAGTGCCTTCCTACCAGGCACTGGACACAAAGTAACACAGGTCTTTACTCACATAGCATACAGGCTACTCCAGCCTTAGTAGTCTCCAGTCTGAGTCAGTGGTGAGACTCCCACACACTGTGTCTGCACCTTTTTATACACAGGCTACAGGTGCAGCTAATTGAGCAGCAGCCTTGTCCTACAAACAGAGATGGACTAGGGATTGGGGAACCCGCCCTGCTCTTCTCCAATCCAACTCCAGGCCCTTTTTCCGGCTTTTCCTTAAGCCGAGATTGGAAAGCTAGAGCTTTCTATGCAAGAACTACTCATTCCCTGGAGCCTAGGATACATATGACAGGATTCTAGGGGAAATGTACCTTCCCTCAATGACTTTACCTGTCACTGTCTCACATACCCTCTTCCTCTGTTGGAGCCCGTGGGATCGGACACATTTAGCTACAAGGCAGTGTGTCCTAGACAAAGCGTCAGCATTGCCCTGCAGTTTTCCTGCTCTGTGTTCCACAGTATATTTGAAGTTCTGCAAAGTAAGAAACCACCGTGTAACTCTTGCATTTCTCTCTTTAGCTTGACACATCCACGTAAGAGGAGAGTGGTCTGTAACTAACCTAAACAGACGACCCAATAAATAATATCTCAGGGACTCAAGTGCCCACTTAATTGCCAAGCACTCCCGTTCAACTATGCTATAGTTTTTCTCAGCCGGAGTAAGTTTTCTGCTCAAATAGGTCACAGGATGTTCCTCACCACCCACCTCTTGTGACAGAACTGCTCTGAGCCCCACATTAGAAGCATCAGTTTGGACAACAAACTCCTTTTTGAAGTCAGGAGTGACTAAGACTGGTTGGTTACACAGGGCCAGTTTCAACTCTTGAAAGGTGCTTTCAGCCTTCGTGTCCCACTTGACCATGACAGACTTACTTCCCTTGGTAAGATCTGTCAGGGGCGCTGCTGTGCTGGCAAAGTTTGGAATGAACCTGCGGTAATAACCTACAATTCCTAGAAAAGCTCTGACCTGCTTTTTGGTTGAGGGCTGGGGCCAGTTTTGGATTGCCTCAACTTTGTTGACCTGTGGCTTTATCACCCCTCTCCCAATTATATACCCCACATACCGTGCTTCCTCCAAGCCTAAGGACCATTTCTTTGGGTTTGCTGTTAACCCCGCGGCTCTGAGGGAGTTTAGTACTGCTTGTACTTTTGGTAAGTGGCTTTCCCAGTCATCACTAAAGATTATAATGTCGTCCAGATATGCCGAAGCATACCGACGATGGGGTTTGAGGACTATGTCCATTAACCTTTGAAAGGTCGCTGGAGCCCCATGTAGCCCAAATGGTAAACAAATATATTGAAACAGACCATCTGGGGTGATGAACGCAGTTTTCTCTTTGGCGCCCTCCGTGAGGGGTACTTACCAATAGCCTTTGGTTAAATCAAGTGTTGAAAAATACCTTGAATGGCCCAGTCTCTCTATTAACTCGTCAACTCTTGGCATTGGGTATGCGTCAAACTTTGACATCTCATTTAACTTGCGGAAGTCGTTACAGAAACGCAATGACCCATCTGGTTTCGGAATCAATACAATGGGACTTGACCATTCACTTTTTGACTCTTCAATAATCCCAAGGTCTAGCATTTTCTTGACCTCCTCAGATATGGCTTGTCTACGAGCTTCAGGGACTTTGTAGGGTTTCAAGTGGACCCGAACCTGAGGCTCGGTCACAATGTCATGTTTTATTATACTGGTCTGTCCTGGCAGTTCTGAAAACACGTCTGTGTTTCTCTGCACAAACTCTTTTGTCTCCTGTTTCTGTGGCTTTGCGAGGGATTCTGACACATACACATCTGGGTTAGGACTATAGGGGGTCCTTACTGCCACGAGGGTCTCTCTTTCTTTCCATGGCTTAATTAAGTTTACATGGTATAACTGCACTGTTTTCCTTTTACCTGGTTGATAAACTTTATAATTTACATCCCCCACCTTTTCAATTACCTCATACGGCCCTTGCCATCTAGCAAGAAATTTGCTTTCTACGGTTGGCACTAAGACCAACACTCGATCACCAGAGTTAAAATTTCTAACTTTAGCAGTTCGGTTATACACCCTGCTCTGAGCATCCTGAGCTTGCTCCAAGTGTTCCTTAACTATCGGCATGGCCGCAGCGATTCGGTCTTGCATCAACGTGACATGCTCAATTACACTCCTATAAGGTGTGGACTCTTGCTCCCAGGTTTCCTTGGCTATGTCCAGGAGACCACGGGGTTGTCTGCCGTAGACAAGTTCGAAAGGAGAAAACCCTGTGGATGATTGAGGAACTTCACGTACAGCGAACATCAAATAGGGCAGAAGACAGTCCCAATCCTTCCCATCCTTACTAGCCACCCTCCTCAACATGCCTTTTAATGTCTTATTGAATCTTTCGACAAGACCATCAGTTTGAGGGTGATATATAGAGGTACGCAGGTGTTTAATTTTCAGCAGTTTACATAATTCCTTGGTGATTTTGGACATAAAGGGAGTTCCCTGATCGGTAAGGATTTCCTTAGGTAAACCAGTACGGGAAAACATGTAAAACAACTCTCTTGCAATGGCTTTTGAAGAGGAATTTTGCAAAGGGACTGCCTCAGGGTAGCGTGTGGCATAGTCCAACACCACTAGGATATATTGATGTCCTCTAGAGGATTTGACTAAAGGGCCGACCAGATCCATGGCAATTCTTTCAAAAGGGATCCCAATGATAGGCAAAGGCACCAGCGGACTCCTAAAATGTGGCATAGGAGCCGTTATCTGACACTCCGGGCAGGACTCGCAATACTTCTGATTTTCCGTATATACTCCCGGCCAGAAGAATCGTTGTAAGATACGCTCTCTGGTCTTTTCGCAACCTAGATGTCCACCCAGCACGTGTTTATGAGCCAGGTCCAACACCGTTCTACGATACGGTTGGGGTATCACCAGCTGTTCAACAACCTCCCCACGTACGTTATCTATCCGATACAGCAAATCCTGGTTAACCACCATGTGTGGAAACACCTTATCAGCCCCTGGATGTTGAGGCACTCCATTTAATACCTTAAAATTGTTACGTGATACATTTAACTCTGGTATCTCAGAAATTTCCTCCTGCTCATCTGTTTCACCAGCAAAAACCGCCAGAGGAAATTTATCAGGCTCAGTGGTCACCCCTACTGCTGGCACCTCAGCATCTTCGTTAAAGGGTTCTGGGCTAATCACAGCGCACACATTAATACCATAATTAACATTTACAGTGGAGGTTACATCTTTCTTCCTCCACAAGTCCCAGAACACTGGGAAGTCTCTCCCCAGGATCACACTGTGCATCAGGGACTTGACCACACCCACTTCATGGCAAGCGGTTCCACAGGAAGTCTCTAGAGTGACCAAAGCGGTGGGGTATTCTTTAGTGTCCATGTATGCACAGGACCCCTATACTATGTCCGCTGAATGTTCCAGGGTCTATCAGGCTGGCATGCACCAGGGTAACCAGAATCCCAGAATCCAGCAAGGCACTCACAGTACACCCTTCCACTTTTACGACACACATTTGTTGCTCAGTCTAGTAAACAGTCTCAGCAGAACAAACAGGACGTGCAAACAAGGATATTCGCTTTGCTGCATCACACTCCATTGGCTCAGTAGTCAGGGGACAATTGGCAGCAATATGCCCAGGTCCATAACACCGCCAGCACTGTATGCGGCCCCGGTCCCCAACTTGAGACCCTGGTCTGGCCTTCAGTGTCTCTCTGGGATTTCTTCCCTCTGTCTGCTCCCCTTCTGAGCCACCACCCTTAAAGACATTTCTCACCCCTCTAGTAAATGGAACAGTCTTACCGGGTGCTCCACACGATTTGCTTTTCCTGGGGTTAGAACATCCAGGCGGTACTTCTTGGAGTAGATCCTGAGTAACTCTGTACCTTTCAATCAGGTTCACCAGCTGTTCTGCATCTGTAGGATCTCCTTGACCGACCCAACGCTGAACCTTCGGTGGTGAGGAGCGGATGTATTTGTCAAGCACCACTCTCTCCACGATCTGCGCAGGGGTTGATTCCTCTGGCTGTAGCCATTTCCTTGCAAGATGGAGAAGATCATACATTTGTGATCGCGCAGGTAGGTGTTCCACGAAAGTCCAGTTGTGCACCCGTCGAGCACGCACATTCATATTAACACCCAGACGGGCAAGGATCTCACCCTTTAGCTTGGAGTAATCCTTGGCATCCTGCTCATTGAGATCAAAGTACGCCTTTTGCGGCTCTCCGGTTAGGAAAGGTGCCACCACTGCTGCCCACTGATCTGCAGGTAACTTCTCTCTTTCTGCCACTCGCTCAAACACCATGAGATAGGCCTCAACGTCGTCGGTAGATGTCATCTTCTGCAGAGATGTCTGTACCGCTGCACGAGTGGTTTGGCGCAAACCATGAGGCCCCGCTGACCTCTCCACTGAGGCCTGAATTTGGTCTTGCAAATAGCGATTAATTTGCTGCTGTTCTTTTAAGGCCAGTCTGTGGGCTTCACCCAGCAGAATATTGGTTTCAGCCTGTGCACGCATGGCTTCCTCATGCACCATTCGCTGAGTCGCGCTGGCTTCTTGCAGAGCTGTGCTTATCTTCCCCTGGTTGATATTAGCCTGAATCAGCTGTTTAAGTATTTCATCCATTTTAACAGTCTCTTTTAGCCCTGTTGCCGCCTTCACCCAAGACATACACTTCCAAGCACTCTCGGGGAGAAAAAATTGTGTTGTTGCCCCTAGCAACGATTTTCCACTTGGAGCAGCAAAAGTCCTTTTAAATAGGTGTATGTCTCTTTAAGACCGCGCCCGTATTCTCCACCATATGTGAGGGTTTAGCATCAGGAGAGGTTGGTACAGCGGTTTCTTTGTAGCCAGAGACAGGGACACCGTGCATTAAAAGTCATAACAGGGCTTTTCCTGTGTTTTATTCTTGTCAAAGAAACAGCCTCTTGTACAACAAGGCAAAATACAAAATAAATCCTGCTTGTCTGAGCGGGTGAGACTCCCACACACTGTATCTGCACCTTTTTATACACAGGCTACAGGTGCAGCTAATTGAGCAGCAGCCTTGTCCTACAAACAGAGATGAACTAGGGATTGGGGAACCCGCCCTGCTCTTCTCCAATCCAACTCCAGGCCCTTTTTCCGGCTTTTCCTTAAGCCGAGATTGGAAAGCTAGAGCTTTCTATGCAAGAACTACTCATTCCCTGGAGCCTAGGATACATATGACAGGATTCTAGGGGAAATGTACCTTCCCTCAACGACTTTACCTGTCACTGTCTCACTATATATATATATAATAAAAAAAACACTTCAAAGGGGTACACAGCCTTTAATGCAAACAATCAAATCTTTACTAACAACCATTGTCCAGTACAACATGCAGTTTTACCAAAAGTCGGTGCGGTTTTCAAATGATTGTTATGGTTTGCAAAAAACTGCATGGACATTAACAATCATTTGAAAACTGCACTAACTTGTGTGAATGCAGCATGTTGACGTGGTTTGCAGCTGTATCGTTGTAAGACAGCAGCTACTATATGTATATACTGTACAGGTATGATCCCACAGGACGAATATGTTGTGTAAAAGCATACAGGGTATACGCCCTGTGCACCGCAGGGAATTCCGACTGAAAAACCGCAGCAAATTGTGATGCAGTTTTTCGGCCAGTAATGGCCGCTGCGGAAAACTGAGCAGAAAAAAATGGAAATTTACCATGGCGACACTTCCCTCCTACATCCTGCAGCCCTGGGATGATGTTTCATCCCATGTGACTGCCGCAGCCTGCCATTGGCTGCAGCAGTCACATTTATGAAACGTCATTCCAGGAGGCCAGCCTGGAAAAAAATAATTTGAATTCTGGGTAAGTATAAGACTTAAATTTTTCCTGAGTTGCGATTTTTTTGCATCGGAATCGATGCATTTCCGCCGCAAAAAAACAACATCTGCTATTTGTTGCGTGTTTTACCTCCCATTGAATTAAATGGGGAAAACCAAAACATTTAAGCAGCGCTTATGCAAATATGATTGACATGCTTAAAAAATCGGACCGCAGGTAAATTTCTGAGCTTTTTTTTCCTCTCATCGTGTGGGTGAGATTTGTTCAAATCTCACGCACTCTGTTGCTACTGCATTAGGGCTTGTCCACACGTAACTGAATTACTGCTTATTTTCCATCCAGAATTGCGGATGGAAAATACGCAGAATACAGTAGCAGCAAAGTGGGTGAGACTTATCAAATCCTATCCACACGCTGGGTAAAATTTCTGGAAATAAGTTTACCTGCGGTGCGTATTTTTCGTACTGCAGCATGTCAATTCCTGCTGCGGAAAGTGGACTGAATTGCTGCGTTTTTCAGAGGAAATATCACCATCCCCCAACATTGAGAAAAACGCAGCAAAATCCGCTCCATTTTCTTCAGCAATTCCAATACGTGTGGAGAAGCCCTTGTGCTGCGGATTTAGGGCTTGTCCACAAACAACGTAATTCCGTTTGAAAGTGAAAGGCTTTCCGCTGTGGCAAAAACACACCATTTCCTGCGGTGTTTGCGACAGAAAATGGTGCGTAAATTTTTCAATTTTCAATGTTGGGAGATGGAGACGTCTCCTATGAAAAACGCAGCAATTCTGCACACTTTCCGTAGCGGGAATTGACATGCTGCGGTCTGTAAATTACGCACCGCAGGTCAATTTCGGCTCGGAAATTTTATGCAGCGCATGTGTGAGATTTGTTAAATGTCCCCCACTATGCTGCTACTGTATTCTGCTGTGTTTTTTCTGGCCCGAAAAAACGCAGCAATTCAGAAGCGTGTGGACGAGCCCTTACCACAACGAAATCCATTGGTAAAATCTGCAGTATTTAAACTACGAGTGAAATAACTACAGCTATAGCGCTCTCCACTTATATATATATATATATATATATATATATATATATATATACACACACACACACATGTACACATCAAACACACTATATACACACACTATATATACACACATGTACACTTCAGATACACTATATACACACACACACATGTACATATCACATACACTATGCTTACACACGCACACATCACATACACTATATATATATATATATATATATATACCTATCCATGTACACATCACAGACACCAAAATATCCACATTACATGCACACATTAAACACATATAAAGTAGACATTGTAAACACACATGCACTTACTTTTATGTAGCATAATTGTGAAGGGAGTTCAGCAGTTGATGGGGGGGGGGGGGGATTCTTCACTCCAGCACTTCAGCTCACAGCCCGACACAGAGCCTGCCGACAGTCTCCCCTCCTCCCCCCTCACGTCCCGACTGGTAACGCCAGCAGCAGCAGGAGGAGGAGGAGAGTTTCTGTGAAGAGCAGGGAAGGGGGGCCGGAGGGGGAGATTTTACACAGGGAGATTTAGTAACAGCAGCACAGAGCACGGCTGCTATTAGTCGTACGGCAGTTCTTAGCTGCTGTGCCGGCCGCCCCCTTACAAATGCTGTACCCTGCCGCCTGAGCTGACACTGATCGTTTAGACGGCCAGCAGGCGGCCCACTGCTTAGCGGCCCGACGGCCTGCTTAGGTGGCATTAGTGTTCGCCATTATTTGTGTGCTCTATGTATGTATATGTATGTATATGTGTGTGTATATATATATATATATATATATATATATATATATATTATTTCAGAATGTCTATTCACTGATGAAATATTGATTTATTCCATTTCTAAGTAGGGTTTCATGGGTGCTAGAGATAGCTGGAAATCATGGCTCTACAATTCCTTCATAGGAAAGCCAGGGGACATTTCTGTCAATTTGGCTGATGTTGTATTGGTATATTTTAACACTTTAGCAACTGTAATATACAATGAATTAAACCATCACTAAGCCAAAAGTACATAGCAGCTTTCAAAATATAATTTCTAATAAAATTTTCAAATATACAGTAAATACATGTGTTTTTCATATTATTTGGGAAGTAGAGATCAAGCAGTAAGCATTTAAAGAGACTGTCACCACTTTATAAGTTCCCTGTCTCCTACATAATGTGATCGGCGCTGTAATGCAGATCACAGCACTGTTTTTTTATTTAGAAAAACTATCATTTTTGACCAAGTTATAAACAATTTTAGATTTAAGCTAATTAGTTTCTTAATAGACGACTGGGCGTGTTTTTACTTTTTACCAACTTGGCGTTTTGAAGAGAAGTGTATGACGCTGACCAATCAGCGTCATACACTGCTCATTGTTCCAGCCCATTGTTACAGTGTGATTGTGCAGTGAAAGAAGCTGGGCTGGAACAATGAGAAGTGTATGACGCTGACTGGTGGGGCGGCAAGCCCTAGGAAGAGTCCTGGTTGTTCCAAACTTCTTCCATTTAAAGAGGCTCTGTCACCACATTATAAGTGCCCTATCTACTACATATGCGTGATCTGCGCTGTAATGTAGATTACAGCAGTGTTTTTTATTTTGAAAAACGATCAATTTTGACAGAGTTATGACCTATTTTATATTTATGCTAACGACTTTCTTAATGAACAACTGGGCGTCTTTTACTTTTTGACCAAGTGGGCATTGTGGAGAGAATTGTATGATGCTGACCAATCAGTGACCAATCGGCGTCGGTGAACAACACAGGATCAATATGTGCTGAATAAATGAATGGAGAGAAGTGTATAATGCTGACCAATCAGTGACCAATCAGCGTCATACACTTCTCTCCATTCATTTATTCAGCACATAGTGATCCTGTGTTGTTCACTATGTGCATCCACATACTCGCACACTAGCGTTACTGAAGTGTCACTTCGGTAACATTTGTGTGGAATTTACAGCACAGCAAGGGTAATCTCGCGAGATCACGCTGTAAATCATGCTTGCTGTCATTAACTCTCACACTAACGTTACCGAAGTGTCGGCAGTGATGAATAGACATACCATCCTGGCTGAAGGTAATGTCTATTCATTGTCAGGACACTTGAGTAACGTTTAGTGTGTGAGTATGTGGCTGCACATAGTGAACAACACAGGATCACTATGTGCTGAATAAATGAATGGAGAGAAGTATATGACGCTGATTGGTCAGCATCATACACTTCTCTCCACAATGCCCACTTGGTCAAAAGTAAAACACGCCCAGTTGTCTATTAAGAAACTCATTAGCATAAAGCTAATATAGGTCATAACTCAGTCAAAAATGATTGTTTTTCTAAATAAAAAAAGACTGCTGTAATCTACATTACAGCGCCGATCACATCATGTACAATATAGGCCACTTATAATGTGGTGACAGAGCCTCTTTAAGAAGCCATTATCCTTACCTTACCAAAGCCATATTATTGCATAGGCTAAGGGGAATTGCTAAGGCCTGCACAATTTTGGGACCACCACCACATCCCCTGAACATACATCCCTCTCTAAATAGACTAATTGGTGCCTTGGTGTCTCTTCGCTACATGTGTCTTGTTATCATTTAGGCAGTGTGTAATACTATAGAACTATTATTTTGGCATTGTATGGCACTGTTATGTTTCCTCTGTATGGCACAAATGATCTAGAAATTCTAAGGCAGTATAATAGGGGTACTATATAGTTATTGTATTTTTTAAGGTACTGTATGGTAATATTGCACTTTTTCCCTCCATCCAAAGAATTGGAAGGTACTCCACACAAGGTATTGTCCTGGGGCCTCCTCTGGTGTTGATCTAGTTCTGCCCCCTACAGTCAGTCTTGAAATGACTTTTTACGGACAACAATAATGTGTAGTCCATATAGTTAAAATAGTAACCAGAATGGTCAATGTATGGACACTATTATATGTACAATGTTAATAGTGATTATTTTATATAAGGCAACTGAAGTGTTTTGGCTCTTTAAAGCAGCACTCCAGCAATTATTTATATATTTTTTGCCCTTTACAGTGTAATATAGGCTATTATAAAAAAAATACTGTAGAGGCTCTTGTGTATACCTGTTTTAGTTAATGTGCCATTTATGGAGCGTCTGCCATCTTGGTTCGTTCTCCTCTGATATGGTTTTCCTAATGCAGCATACATTTCCCATGATGCTTCTGGCTTTACAGAGGCAGAGGGGGTGGAGTCACATCACAATGCACTTGCTCTGCTCTGAGTCCTATATGTTACAACTAACAGGTTGTAGACCCACTGTGCTACTCCACCGGTGAGAGTAGTAGCTGGCCCAGCGGACCAGGATACTACAGTGTAGTGCACCAAGGGTACAGGCACTGGCAGATGATGCCTTGGCAGATGGATGCGGAACAGAAGACACAGTTTGTAATAGGTAGGAAGCCTCAGACTCGTTACAGGCAGTAGGAAGCCGACTGGCAGCAGGATGCAGGCTGGCAGAGGATAGCTGGATACAGGCTGGTAGCGGATAGCTGGATACAAGCTGGTAGCGGATAGCTGGATACAGGCTGGTAGCGGATAGCTGGATACAGGCTGGTAGCGGATATCTGGATACAGGCTGGTAGCGGATAGCTGGATACAGGCTGGTAGCGGATAGCTGGATACAAGCTGGTAGCGGATAGCTGGATACAGGCTGGTAGCGGATAGCTGGATACAGGCTGGTAGCGGATAGCTGGATACAGGCTGGTAGTGGATAGCTGGATACAGGCTGGTAGCGGATAGCTGGATACAGGCTGGTAGCGGATAGCTGAATACAGGCTGGTAGCGGATAGCTGGATACAGGCTGGTAGCGGATAGCTGGATACAGGCTGGTAGCGGATAGCTGGATACAGGCTGGTAGCGGATAGCTGGATACAGGCTGGTAGCGGATAGCTGGATACAGGCTGGTAGCGGATAGCTGAATACAGGCTGGTAGCGGATAGCTGGATACAGGCTGATAGCGGATAGCTGGATACAGGCTGGTAGCGGATAGCTGGATACAGGCTGGTAGCGGATAGCTGGATACAGGCTGGTAGCGGATAGCTGGATACAGGCTGGTAGCGGATAGCTGGATACAGGCTTGTAGCGGATAGCTGGATACAGGCTTGTAGCGGATAGCTGGATACAGGCTTGTAGCGGATAGCTGGATACAGGCTTGTAGCGGATAGCTGGATACAGGCTTGTAGCGGATAGCTGGATACAGACTGGTAGCGGATAGCTGGATACAGGCTGGTTGCGGATAGCTGGATACAGGCTGATAACATTTAGCTGGATACAGGCTGGTAGTGTATAGCTAGATACAAGCTGGTAGTGGATATTTTGACATAGACTGGTAGCGGATAGCTGGATACAGGGTGATAATGGATAACTGGATCCAGACTGGTGGCGGATAGCTTGACACGGACTGGTAGCGGATAGCTGAATACAGGCTGATAGCAAATGGCTGCATACAGGCTGGCAGTGGATAGCTTGACACAGACTGGTAGCGGATAGCTGGATACAGGCATGTAGCGATAGCTGGATACAGGCATGTAGCGATAGCTGGATCCAGGATGATAACAAATAGCTGAATACAAGCTGATAATAGCTGGATACAGACTGGTGTTGGATAGCTTGACACAGACTGGTGTTGGATAGCTTGACACAGACTGGTAGCGGATAGCTAAATACAGGCTGATAGCAAATGGCTGCATACAGGCTGGTAGTGGATAGCTTGACACAGACTGGTAGCGGATAGCTGGATACAGGCTTGTAGCGGATAGCTGGACACAGGGTGATAACAAATAGCTGAATACAAGCTGATAACAAATAGCTGGATACAGACTGGTAGCGGATAGCTGAATACAGGCTGATAGGAAATGGCTGCATACAGGCTGGTAGTGGATAGCTTGACACAGTCTGGTAGCGGATAGCTGGATACAGGGTGATAACAAATAGCTGAATACAGGCTGATAAGAAATAGCTGGATACAGGCTGGTAGAGGATAGCTGGATACAGGCTGGTAGCGGATAGCTGGATACAGACTGGTAACGGACAGCTGGATACAGGCTGGTAGAGGATAGCTGGATACAGGCTGGTAGCAGATAGCTGGATACAGGCTGATAACAAATAACTGGATACAGGCTGGTAGCGGATAGCTGGATACAGGCTGGTAGCGGATAGCTGGATACAGACTGGTAACGGACAGCTGGATACAGGCTGGTAGAGGATAGCTGGATACAGGCTGGTAGCAGATAGCTGGATACAGGCTGATAACAAATAGCTGAATATAGGCTGATAACAAATAACTGGATACAGGCTGGTAGCGGATAGCTGGATACAGGCTGGTAGTAAAAAGCTGGATACAAACTGGTAGCGAAAAGCTGGATACAGACTGGTAATGGACAGCTGGATACAGGCTGGTAGAGGATAGCTGGATACAGGCTGGTAGCAGATAGCTGGATACAGGCTGATAACAAATAGCTGAATATAGGCTGATGACAAATAACTGGATACAGGCTGGTAGCGGATATCAGGTGCGAACTGGAATCCGATGCAAACCGGAACCTTTGCAGGACTCAACTAGGCTGCACAAAAATTGTTCAGACAGGGTATGTCCAGTGAAGCAGTCTAATATACCTGTTGATTGACAGCGATAGACTGGGGAAAGATTTAGGTGTGCGTGCTGGCCCTCTAAGATGCTGGAAGTTAGCGCGCCCTATGGGCAGTGCCAGAAACACCAGCAGCAGTAGGAAGTGCACGTGCATGGCAGTGTGGAGACCCAAGAACCATTTAGCATGTACCAAAGGTAACCTGGCAGCTGTGCCTGCTGGGAGAGATAGTACATTGGCGAGCACAGCGCACCTGCGTTACACTATGTAAGTGCAGCAAGTGATAGATCAGTAACATATAAATTCTGTAATCAAACTGCAGAGTTTATGTGTAACCTATGTGATGCAGCTTCAGCCTTCGTCCTGCTAGTCATAGGTTTCTCTTTGTTAGTTTTTACACAGGAGGCAGTGAGAAGCAGCATCTTATAGAAATACACTGGACTCTGCTCACAGCACTCACATATAGTATAGACAGTTAGTGTAAGTCAGGGGAGCTTTATAACTTTGCAGCTAATCACTGTATGGACTCACCCATTATATCACTGTAATCCTGGTGCCTTAGATAGGGCAGAAATCATTTGTTGAGCAGCACTATATGCATGAAGGGACATACAGATGAACAAGGCGGGTCAAGATGGGTGGGGAGGGGTCTCAGGGCTGCCAGGAGGGATTTGATTGGTGATGTAATCCTGTAGTTCACAGGAAGTCAGTCACACAGGAGAAATGACCTCCTATCTACACAAGAGAGCATGGTCTATTCTGGTGGTCAGGCCAAGATCACATGACACAGCTGATCACAATAAAAGGGTACAAAATTTATGGATGCAACTGAGCTGGGAAGAAACAAATGACACTGCTAGAATGTTGTTGGTGAGTTAGCATTATATGTGCAAACATTTTTTGGGGGAAATATGTAAAATATGTTTTCAAATTTAAAAAAACAATCTTCAATTCTTACATAATTTATTATATATGACTGACATTTTTATATGGGTATCTTAATATAGACATTTACTTGCCTATAAATTAATAGTGATATTGTTCCACAAATCATTAAAACCTAATTCCACTAAAAATCTGAACTGAATCTACTATTTAGTATCCTAGTCATAAACACAGGGGTCCAGGAAGATGAAATATGGGGAGCTCTTCTGCAGAGTCCTCACTCTTGTAGTCTTTTCCTACAATTTTTGGCTGTGCAGACCCAAAGAAATTGTTAGAGAAAAATCTCCAGTGACTAGCAGATTCCCAATGTAAAAACCACACCAAACATATTTCCTGGACCCTTTGAGCAGGCTATTAGGGTTAACTGCAGACCTAGCAAGGTTTTCAGTTGTTTGGGACAGTTAGGCCCCATGCACAGGAACGTAAAAACGCCCATAATCACAGGCCGTAATTACGGGCCCATAGACTTCTATTGGCCACAGGTACCTCCCCGTATGCTTACGGGAAGGTGCCCGTGCCGTTCAAAAATATAGAACATGTCCTATTTCAGGCCGTAATTATGGCACGGGCAGGCCCATAGAAGTCTTTGGGCTTGCCGTAATTACGGGTGACTACGTGTGTGCACCCGTAATTATGGGAGTGTTTCTAGGCGACGTCAGTGTATAGCCACTGTCCTGGGTGCTGAAATAGTTAAACGATCGGCAGTAACTCTTTCAGCACCAGGGACAGTGTCTGCCGATCACAATATAGATAAAGATGTAAAAAAAAAAAAGACGTTCATACTTACCCAGAACTCCCTGCTTCTTCCTCCAGTCCGGCCTCCTGGGATGACGTTACAGCCCATGTGACCGCTGCAGCCAATCAAAGGCCAATCACTGGCTGCAGCGGTCACATGGACTGTGCGTCATCCAGGGAGGTCGGACTGGATGTCAAGAGTGGGACGCGTCACCAAGACAACGGCCGGGTAAGTATGAATTTCTTTTACTTTTATTACGGAAAGGGCTGTCCCTTCTCTCTATCCTGCACTGATAGAGAGAACCAGCTGCCGATTACTGCAGTGTAATTTTGCAGCGAAAACATGCCCGTAAATATGGGTGGAATACGGGTGACACCGGACCTGTATTTACGGGCACGGGTCCGTAAATACTGGTGCAATACGGGTCGAATACATGTTACCAAGGACCCGTATTTACGCCAGTATTTACGGGTGGACAAAAATACGGTCGTGTGCATGGGGCCTTAGTTGCTTAGTTAGTTAGCTGGTCTGTTTTTCATTAAATGACTTTAGATCCATACAACAAGAATAATTTAATTGCAAAACATGTACCAAATATGTTTTTGTTTTTTCTCTCGTTATAACCTTATGATAAAGAATTTTGAAGCTTTCTAAATGTCTTTCCTGAATAACTGCAATGTGACATTACTTCCTTTAGTAGCGGAATGTAATATGTTTTAGCTCCATCAAGTGGTGATTTAGTGGCACTACAACAATTTTTGTAGGGGTGTGTGTGTGTGTGTGTGTACATATATATATATATATATATATATATATATAAATATAAATAAATAAAATAGCTTTGTTTATGATTGCTTTTTGTTAATATATTATATTCTACGTTTTAAAGTTATTGGCTACCCTATGATATTGTTCCTTCAATGCATCACAGATTTTTTTGGTATGTTTACTACAAGTTGACTTGTTTAAATTTAAATTAACACCAAAAATCATTGTCATTGAAGAGTAAACAGCACTACATTCAAAAATAAGTGGTAAAAAATTAGTATAATAAAATAGCCCAAATACAAATTGGATAAAGCAAAAAAGAGATGCTCCACATGCACTGATAAATACATCCAACCAATGTGAAAAAAAACTTTCCTTGTTATTTAAAAAAAAGACTGCATGGACATATCTAATGCTATACCCAATGTAAAAGCATGTTAGGCCTGTGTTAATTGTTCCCATAATAACAATTTACCATAAGACGACTAAATAGAAACTAAAATTAAACACACACAAAATATCACATTATCAATATCGTTCTGTTGTATTTTATGTGTCATCCTATTATGTGAATTGTGATTATCATTGGAACCTCAAAAGTTTATTTTTGTGTTTTTTTTTAAAATTTTTGTATGTCCTGTGATTTACTAGACAAGTCATCTAATAAAATACATTTGTCTCATTATGGTTTTATGTGTTATTGTTTAGAGGGTTTTGTTCTTCCCCACTTCTTTTTACTCTTACCACAGACACATACCCTATGTGATAAGTTTTGTTGCACTGCATGAGTCTAGCATGGCACTTTCCACTGTTTCCCTTTATTATTCAGAACACAGTAATGTTAGCAATTTTTGCAAATGTATTAAAAATGAAAAACTCAAATTTCACATGGACATATATATTCACACCCTTTGTTATTACACTTGAAATCTAGCTCTGGGGAACTCCGATTTCTCTAGATCATCTTTGAAATGTTTCTACACCTTGATTGGAGTCCACCTGTGGTAAATTCATTTGATTGGACATGATTTGGAAAGACACACCCCTGTCTATATAAGGTCTCCCAGCTGACAATTAATATCAAAGCAAAAACCAAGCCATGAGGAGGAAAGAACTGCCTGTAGAGCTCAGAGACAGGATTGTGTGGAGGCAGAGATCTGGAGAAGGGTACAAAAAAAATTCTGCTGCACTGAATGTTCTCAAAAGCACAGTGGCCTCCATAATTCTTAAAGAGGCTCTGTCACCACATTATAAGTGCCTTATTTTCTACATAATGTGATCAGCGCTGTAATGTAGATTAATGCAGTGTTTTTTTATTTAGAAAAACAATCAATTTTGACGGAGTTATGACCTATTTTAGATTTATGCTAATGACTTTCTTAATGCCCAACTGGGCGTGTTTTACTTTTTGACCAAGTGGGCGTTGTGGAGAGAAGTGTATGACGCTGACCAATCAGCGTCATACACTTCTCTCCATTCATTTACACAGCACATAGTGATCTTGCTAGATCATGATGTGCTGTCACTTATTCACACATTACCATTACTGAAGTGTCTTGACAGTGAATAGACATCGCTTCCAGCCAGGAGGCGATGTCTATTCACAATCCCGACACTTCAGTAACGTTTGTGTGGGACTTAATGACAGCAAGCGTGATCTCGCGAGATCACGCTGTAAGCTGTCATTTGGTTTGATTGGTCAGCGTCATACACTTCTCTCCACAACGCCCACTTGGTCAAAAAGTAAAAACACGCCCAGTTGGACATTAAGAAAGTCATTAGCATAAATCTAAAACCGGTCATAACTCCGTCAAAATTGATAGTTGTTCTAAATAAAAAACACTGCTGTAATCTACATTACAGCGCAGATCACATTATGTAGTAGATAGGGCACTTATAATGTGATGACAGAGCCTCTTTAAATGGAAGAAGTTTGCAACAACCAGGACTCTTCCTAGGGCTGGCAGCCCCACCAAACTAAGTAATCGAGGGAGAAGGGCCTTGGTAAGAAAAGTGACGAAGAACTTAATGGTCACTCTGGCTGAGTTCCAAAGATCCTGTGTGCAGACGGGAGAAACTTCCAGTAGGTCAACCATTACTGCAGAACTCCACCAATGTGGGCTTTATGGCAGAGTGGCCAGAGAGAAGCCTCTCCTTAGTAAAAGACACATGAAAGTCCGCCTGAGTTTGAAAAAAAGCACCTAAAGGAATCTCAAGACTGTGAGAAACAAGATTCTGTGGTCTGATAAAACCAAGATTGCGCTATTTGGCCTCAATTCTAAGCAACATGTCTGGAGTAAACCAGGCACTTCTCATCACTTGCCCAATACCATCCCTACAGTGAAGCATGGTGGTGACAGAATCATGCTGTGGGAGTGTTTTTCATCGGCTGGGACAGGGAGACTGATTAGCGTTAAGGGAAAGATGATAAGGGAAAAGTACAGAGATATTCTTAATGAAAACCTGATCCAGAGTGCTCTGGACCTCAGACTGGGCAGAAGGTTCACCTTCCAACAAAACAATGACCCTAAGTACACAGCCAAGACAACACAGGAGTGGGTTAGGGACAATTCTGTGAATGTCTTTGAGTGGCCCAGCCAGAGCCCTGACTTAAACCCAATCGAGCATCTCTGGAGAGACCTGAAAATGGCTGTCCACCAACGGTCCCCATCCAAACTGACAGAGCTTGAGGGGATCTGCAGAGAATGGCAGAAAATCCCCAAATCTAGGTGTGCAAACTTTGTGGCATCATACCCAAGAAGACTGGAGGCTGTTATCTCTGCTTTAACTAAGTACTGAGTTAAGGGTCTGAATACTAACGTCAATGCAATATTTAAGTTTTTCCTTTTCAATAAATTAGCAAAGATCACTAACATTTTGTTTTCACTTTGTAATTATGGGGTATTGAGTGCAGAATGATGGGGAAAATCTTGTTATTTTTTATTTTTGCACAGGGCCTCAACATAGTAAGTTGCGAAAAAAAGTGAAAGAGTCTGAAGACTTTCCGAATGCACTGTATATGGGAGAGAGGGAAATCTCACCCTACATATATCCTTTCTTCTAACAGACCCTGCCTGCAGCAGAACTACCGTCCTGATAAGGGCGATCCCACTATCTGGAACCTTCTGTTTGCACCCTAGTAGGTCCCTACTGAAGGGGCATATAACAAAGGGGATCCCACTCTTGAGCCTCCTAACAAAAACCCTCATCGGTACCACTTACCAGGAGGTGCAGGGAGGTTAACACAGAGTAAAGAAGAGCACGTATAATATTTCACATATGATGAATGAATTATTTCTTGTGTCACACATATTACACTTATATCTCACAAAAGAAGTTCCAACATGTGTCACCACAATAGCTACCACAAGGCAGTTCACTTAGGTACAAATGATAGCGTTATAATGTAGATATATCAGTTGAACAGTATCTGTAGTGTGACAGACAATATTGTGAGATCCTTGTCCTAAACACCAAAAGGATTTTAACTTGACCCAAAAAGAAGTCCCAACACGTTTCCCTATGGATAAACCATAGTTCATCAGAGGACATATGAAATTAGTCAATAGCTGTCATGATAATGGTATGGCATGTACCTTCACCTATAAAAAATACAAAAATTCCAACAGCAGTGTAGAGGTAACCTAATTCCATGTATAAGAGTATGATGTACCACGTGCAAATTGTTACTAGAACCATTACTCCTAGCATCTGGGAGGTATATCGTGGGTCTGGCATGCAACAGGGAAAGGTAGATACCCCATCCGATCCAGGTCAGTGAGACCCGTAGCTATAGCATTATATATTTTATACTTAGCTTGGAGCAAGAGGGGTTGTTGTTGTTTCATTGTGAAAAGAGGCGGCATGGCAGCGGTAAAGCTAATGGGGTTGGAAGGAGTAAACTCAGAGTATACTCTGAGGGAAACTGAATTTTTCAATAACCTTTTAAGAAATATAATTGAAAGGTATGTCTCAGTGTACAAGTAGATGTTAACTTTGACTATACCAGGCACAGACTATGAACGGGAGTGGGGTTGTTTCTGGAAAATAATAAAACAGACCCTTTTTTTCTAATTCCATGCAACCCCTTTAAATCTCTATCTCTCTCTTTCTCCTCTATCTATCTATCTATCTATCTATCTATCTATCTATCTATCTATCTATCTATCTATCTATCTATCTATCTATCTATCTATCTCGTATCTATCTATCTATCTATCTATCTATCTATCTATCTATCTATCTATCTATCTATCTATCTATCTATCTATCTATCTATCTATCTATCTATCTATCTATCTATCTATCTATCCATTATATATATATAGATATATATAAACATATATATATGTGTGTGTGTATATATAAATATATATATATATATATATATATATATATATATATATATATATATGAATTTCTTATGTCTGTTCTTTATGCACGGCCAAACGACTGGACCAATCTGCACCAAACTTGGCACATCACGCGCTTCCGAAGGTTTCAGCTCTCTAGCACCAACCGTTTCTCGACATATTCACATAAGCAAGTATGGCACCACTGGCTTCCACATCAAGGACCTTCCTCCATATCACATCAGATTACCTGTATTAGCCAATAGAAGCTCGGAGGTCCTTTATTGTTAGCCTCACTCACATATACATGGTTTTAGACCAGGTTTCCATAACAACCGAGCCATTTTTGTTTACTCGACGTGTTACTCGCTGTAAACTAACTGTACCTATACTGGATTTGAGCATTCTCATGAATTGAAACCCTTTCATACCAGTCATGCCTCCAAAAAGTAACTCTGCACTTAGACGAAAGACTCCAGTGGCAAAGCGCATGGCTGCTGCCTGAGCTGCTGAAATCTCTCAACCGTAGCAAGACCGTGGATTTCAGCATTCTCATAAATTTAACCCCTTTCAGACCAGTCGTGCCTCCAAAAAGGAACCTTCACTTGGACTTTATTGGATATGTTGGCTTCATATCAATAGGAAATTAAATTTTTAACCACACACACAAACAACAAACAAATAGACCTGTTAAGGATCTGCCAGGCACAGCTTCTGTATCCACGCCCATAGGTAATTAGTCTGCACCTGCTTCTATGTCTGTGAGACTGACTCCATCTTCCACCACTCAGGATGGCAGGCTTAGGAGTGGGAGAGCCTATCACAGCCTGGCCAGACGGAGCTAGCTCCCGCCCTCTGTCTATTTATACCTGCCTTTCCTGTTCCTCCTTGCTTGTGATTCTTCTCTGTTGGTTTCCTGGCCCTGATGCAGCTTCTTGAACTACTTGTCCCTGCTTCGTATTGACCCTGGCTTACTGACTACTCTTCTGCTCTGCGTTTGGTACCTCGTACACTCCTGGTTTGACTCAGCTTGTTCACTACTCTCCTGCTCTGCGTTTGGCACCTCGTACTCTCCTGGTTTGACTCGGCTCGTTTACTACTCTTGTTGCTCACGGTGTTGCAGTGGGCAACTGCCCCGTTTCCCTTTGTTCTGTGTTTCCTTCTCTGGTTGTCTGTCGTGCACTTACTGAGTGTAGGGACCGTCGCCCAGTTGTACCCCGTCACCTAGGGCGGGTCGTTGCAAGTAGGCAGGGACTGAGTGGCGGGTAGATTAGGGCTCACTTGTCTGTTTCCCTATCCCTGTCATTACAAGACCAGTGTGAAGCCGGGGAACTCTGCTATTCTACAGTATATTATAAAATTGAATGTCTGTCCTCTACAGGCTACCAAACGCCTGAACCATTTGACCTCAAATTTGGCACATAGGTACATCGGGTGTCCGGGAAGGTTTTCGTAAATGTCCCAACCTTGCCATTGTTCTCTGTTATCAGTGATTATAGCAAATGTCTGTTTGTCGTCCTCTATAGGCATCCAAATACCTGAACTAGTTTACACCAAATTTGGCACATAGGTACATCGAGTGTTCAGGAAGGTTTTCGTACAGGTCCTGACCTTGTGGTTCAATTATCAAATGATGATCACGATCCAATACTATAAAAGTGAATACAGACATTCGCTTTTATAGTAAAGATGTTTTCATCTGGCAGTAGCAGGTAGTGCACTTTACAAGATAATCCTAGATGGGAAGATATAGGGGAGCGGTTACCAATAGCAACCAATCAGATTACTGATGGCCAGGAGGAAAGCTGCATTACTAGCTGCAGGGACTCATTTTGCCCAACTGCAATTTGATCAAACGCGTCATACTGCTGCTCGAGCTGCTGTAACTCCTCAGCAAGCTCAGGCAACAGATCAGACAGGTGCCTCTCAGAAGCGCAGACACTCCTGCCCGAACCCAGGCCAGAAAGCAAGATTGATAGAGCACATCATGATGTTCAGCCTTCTAACGAGTGGGCATTCATGCATGATGCTGTTTTCATTTATGATCCAACCATAGTCTGTGGCCAACTGGTAATAGAGCCTGTTGATTAACAACATTGGTAGTTTTGTTACAGTCTTATGATTTAATTTCCTACCAGTTTAGCTGTTAGGTATTTAGGAAGTTAAAATTGAAATAAACAGTGTGTAACTTCCGGGATATATAGGGCTACTAGCTATTTCCCCGTAAACCAAGAAAATACGAGGGCATGGATTGGCCTCCTGGGCACCCTTGGCACAAATCCAATGAACACACAAACAGACAAACCGACATGTTGTACCCGAGCAGGGCCGGGTACTTTTTTCTAGTTTTATATAAAGAATATCAGTCTAGCTTCCCCATTTAAAATTACATGATTCTTTATTAATGAATAAAAATACTTCCAATTCCAGTAAAGGCAAACATTTTTCGAGCTTGCTTGGCTATTACAGGCTATGGCCTGATAGCGTCATTGACTTTAGTTAAGGTGGTGAAAAGGTGTGCAGTGTAATAGGAATAACTGAAGGGCAATCATGTAAAACAGGAACATAGGTATAGAATTGAGTGTTATTATTGAAAGGAAACTCTTGATTATGTTGACGAGAATACAAGAGAATGTGAGAATACAGCATTGATCCCTAGATCCCTTTAGTAAAAAGAGGAACAAGAATACTGATATGCAGCTAGAAAAGGTGCAGAATGCTGACATGTCTATGGTCTCAATAAAATAAATTAGTATTAACCATATTAACACCAATGACTAAAACTATTGCTGGGGTTGGCGGGAGATAATGACAGTTCTATACATAGTACTTTTTTTTAGGTACACCTTTGTTTATGATTTCATGGGCTATATAAAGATGTACAGTACAGTCATAGCAAATACTTTGTTTAATTTATCATGTACTGATCCTGTTACAAAATAGGCTAGGGCTTAGGCAAATGTGCCTCAAAGTGAATGTTTCTGGAAGATTTTGTCCTTGAATGATTGGGGCAGGGCTTTAATATCCCGCGAATAGGGATTCAAATGTTGGGAGTTATGGTTATAGCCAGTTTTACTGCTGGTTGCTACTGGGACTGGTCAATTTTTTTTTCGACAGAAACACTACTAGTTTAGATGAGCTCCTTTACTGCAAAACATTCTTCTGCACTCGTATTTGGAGTTATTTTTTACCTGTGAACATAGCCTGTGTAAACACCACCGCCACCACCACAACCACCACCACTTGCAAATCACAAGATCAAGCTCTCTACAGACACTGTACAAGCATGGAATATTGAAAAATTTAAGCTTAGTAGCCTTCAAACTTGTAGATCAAGCTCTGGCCTGTAATGGATCAGTGCAATGTGAGTAAGGTTATTAGTTTGCAACTGCTTTTTATTTATATGATATAATCAAGGGTTAGCTTAGGGCCTGTTCACATCACCGTTCGCTTTCCGTTCCGGGGTTCCGTCGGAGGTTTCCGTCAGGTGAACCCCGCAACGGAAAGTGAAAGTGAAACCACAGCTTCCGTTTCAGTCACCATTGATATCAATGGTGACGGAAACATCGCTAATGGTTTCCGTTCGTCACCATTCCGGCAGGTTTCCGGTTTTCCGACGTAATCAATAGCGCAGTTGGCTCCACTATTGATTCCGTCGGAAAACCGGAAACCTTCCGGAATGGTGATGAACGGAAACCATTAGCGATGTTTCCGTCACCATTGATATCAATGGTGACTGAAACGAAAGCTGTGGTTTCACTTTCACTTTTCGTTGCGGGGTTCACACGACGAAAACCCCTAACGGAACCCCGGAACGGAAAGCGAACGGTGATGTGAACAGGCCCTTACACTTTACAGAGCATTTACAATTTAAAAATTCATAATATTAAAAGACTTGAGGTTTACATCATGTAGCACAAATAAAATCCATCCCACAAAATGGGGTTTTGGAGACAGAGGAAGTGACAAGAGTTGCTCTAAACACTACATTTACTTTAATTTACAACAGAAACTGGCGTAACCTGTAGTGCAAATCTCTGCCTACTCATAACTGGCGTAGATTTGAACTTCTGGCTCACAATAAGCTAAAGATGTGCCGACGTTATTAAGGGGCGCTTCCTAATAAATATGGCACATTTCACGCCAATTCAGTTTAACTTAAGACTGGCATATCAAACGCCAGTCTTAATAAATTCACCCCTAAATGTTACAACCCCCACATGGCAAGTTTGTATTGTACGTACTGATTTGCTGCACATCTTCATGTCTTGAAATGCAAACCTACGTAAATTCCCTTAGGGGCACTTTTTGTAATGTAATTTACATAAATGTTATTTGCATCCACTTATAACTCGAGAGCCTCTTAAAAATCTTTCTTCAAGCCCCTTTATATGTTTATTATAATGTATTTAAAATCGATGTATCTGTTGCGTGTAAAAGATTATCTTCAGAGGGAAGCTGCAACTGAAAGCTGCAGATTAGCTCCATTAAGTTCCAACGGGTTTAACCCGCATGCGGATCTGCTAGCCAATCCGCAGTAATCTAAGTGTTAGCTACAGATTTTTTACATACCTTTTTTTCTTTAAAAAAAAATCCATGCCACATTTGCCTATGGCAGATCTGTGACATATGAACAGCCTAACTGAACTAAAGCCACCTGCTGATACTATTGGGTTTGTGATATTGGTTTTGATTGTGTTTTTAAATAATAAAATACAAAGGATTATGAAGATTCTAATTATTTAGTTGTTTTTCCATATAACTGTCATATTAAACTGTGCGTAACACAACCCTTCAAGCTTTATAGGTTTGCTAAAAGGCTATCTAGAGAATAGTTGTATAACTTTAATTACTTGCAGTATAAATCACCACTAATAAGATTTTTATTAGACCAAGTTTTTTTTTAATAAACAACACTCCAGATATAGTATGATGATAATAATAGATTATGTTTGGTCTGCAGTTATTATTTTTCACTACTTTGGGACATTGACCGTATTTCAGCAATATTAATAATCCTTTTTTTTCCTTTACCGCAGTCTTCAAAAGTCCACAGCTACCAGGATATGGAAGCAGTTCCCCTACTCCTCAACAATGTGAAGGCAGAACCCCCGGAGGATTTGTTAGCAACTGACCATTATCAAACACAGACAGAACCAGTGGACTTGTCAATAAACAAAGCTAGATCCTCACCGAGAGGAGTGTCTTCTTCTCCGCTGTCCATTATCACTTCAGTAGCCTCACCTTCTTCTAATTCTTCATCTTCGTCCAGCCGTCCAGCTTCTTCTCCAACAGTGATAACATCTGTACCATCCACAGCATCTGTGCCAACAGTATTGACTCCAGGGCCTCTTGTGGCTTCATCTTCTGGGGTTGGTGGACAGCAGTTTTTGCACATCATTCACCCCGTCCCATCTTCTAGTCCCATGAACTTGCAATCTAACAAACTGACACATGTTCACAGAATACCAGTTGTTGTGCAGTCCGTTCCTGTTGTTTACACTGCTGTGAGGTCACCAGGGAATATGAATTCTACCATTGTGGTACCCCTGTTGGAGGATGGAAGAGGCCATCTTAAAGGTAAATACTACATGCAATACTTTATATGGGAAACTTCTGTTAGTTTTAAACTTTATATTGTATATTATATAATATGTAAAAGTAAAAGCTATAACGGAGGTAGGACAAGCCACCTGGCTGCCCAATGCAAACATTTTCAAAATGTGCCCGTCCCTTCAACCACATTTTACTTTTTGCAGCTTCTTTTACTCATATGAGTAGGGAAGCAGTTCTACAGCAACAGAAGACCTGCATTACTAAGAAAGCTTGATTCATCAGAAACACAATGAGAAGAAAGTATCCTTCCATCTCTACGGTAGTTGGAGTAAACTTGGCTTTGAGACTGTGGGACTCACTAAATACACAATGCAAAGCTCTATAGTAGGAGCTCTTGTATGAATCCAAGTGTTTTAAAGCAAAAGATAGTCAAAATATCCACTTTGCAAATCACCTTTATCCAGTGCCTAGACTGCCTACAGCTTCTGTAGACCCTGATATAAATTCAGCCAGAGGTTTATACTTCAAATTCAACTTTAACTGCTATTAAAGAGGCTCTGTCACCACATTATAAGTGCCCCATCTCCTACATAAGGAGATCGGCGCTATAATGTAGGTGACAGCAGTGCTTTTTATTTTAAAAAAAAAAACGATCTGTTTTCACCACTTTATTAGCGATTTTAGATTGATGCTAATGAGTTGCTTAATGCCCAAGTGGGCGTGTTTTTACTTTAGACCAAGTGGGCATTGTACAGAGGAGTGTATGACGCTGACCAATCAGCGTCATACACTTCTCTCCGTTCACTCAGCGCATAGGGATCCTGCTAGATCCTTATGTGCTGTCTTATACTAACACATTAACGATACTGAAGTGTTTAGACCATGAATAGACATTCCATGGGATGTCTATTCACAATCTCTGCACTTCGTTACTGTTTCTATGGTAGTTACAGCAGAGGAAGCGTAATCTCGTTGTAACCTGTCATCTACAGCATAATCTCGCAAGATTACGCTTCCTCTGCTGTAAGTATCACAGACAGAGTAACAAAGTGCAGAGATTGTAAATAGACATCCCGTGGAATTACCGAAGCAGCAGTGACTTGTGACTAATAGGCAAGTTTGGATTCTATATTTAGAGTAGGTGCAATGGATGAGGCAAATTTTGTGCAGAACTGGCAAAGGAGAGCTAGGGATAAATAATCACAAAAGCAGCGTGCACCCTGGGACATTGACTTGTGTTATTTGCACAAAAGAATATGGATAAGAAGTATGTATTGATTTGTTGTAAGAGCTACAGTGTTGCGCTATTGTTTCTGGCAAAACCAGACACCCGAGGGAAACTCGACAAAGCCCATTACAGTCAATGGGTTCCGCATCCGGGAATTTTCATTGTTCTGCTCCTCCGCCGGACCAGAACAATGGAAATACTAACGCAGGTGAACGAGGCCTTACTTAGACGTTATGTACACTGATCAACACAAAAATCTTTCATTTAAAATATACACAGATCTCATTTTGCTTGGCAGTGATTTTTAAATTTTTCTTTGCAAAATGGTTTAATTGTTCGTGCATAGGGACCATGAGTGAACAGCCATTTTCGTGTCCACAAATTCTCAATTAAATTGAAGTCTGGACTTTAATCTGTGACATTCGAGGGTTGTCCTATGATGACTCCTTTTTTAAATCTTATGAAACATCAACAAAATAGGTTGTGAAAGTAAGTTATTTGGAAGTCAAAATTCTGCGATGTCCATTGCTGAGAATGAGGTGTCCTAAATCCCTATTCTCAGCCAGAGAGCAGGACGAGCATGCAATGTAGCTCTTCATAGGGATGAATGGGAATGCTGGAATAAGCCGTATTAAGTCTGTAAGACTTTTGTTTCTCAAACTGCAGACGCTGCTTTACTTGGCTACTGAAAATGATTTTATTTTTTTCAGTTATAAGTGAAGGTCAAGTCGTAATATGCATTTATATGTGGCATTGGTAACGTCTTACGTCTTTTTTCATGTCACCTCCATAAAAAAGTACTCACTCTTTCAACTATGAAGATGTTTTCCTTGCATGCAATCTTTTGCATGTTACTATGTATGGATGATGTATAAAAGTTCTCTATACATGCCGTCTGTTTTATTTTACATTTAAGAGGTTACTGGAAACATGATTGGAGTACAGAACCCCAAGGCTATCTTAGTCATAGAATGGCTTTTATGTGTGTGTTTCTCCAGCGGTACAGTGCACACCACTGGGTTTGATGTGTTCCATAAATTGCTTCAAATGCAATTCTTTATGTATGGTTTGAAAGCCATTCGTTTATTGGCAGCCATATTTATAGCATCATCATGTCACATTTTGATATCTATTTATGACACTTAATTTGTATAATATTTTCCTGTGCCATTTACATTTCTTACGTTTTACATCAATTATTATCTGGAACATTAGCATTTTATATTGGTTTCCATTAACCGGTAACAGTAGAGAGGAAGACTCTAAATTGAGATTTGACAGAATAGGTTCTCATGGTATCGAGCCTTGCAGGAGAATGTGCTTTGTGCTCTGAATAATCCTCTATGAAGAAGAATAAAGCTACATTGCTTCCATTTACTGAAGTGCTGATTGCACTAAATCTAAAGAAGGATGAAGCCCGGCCTTTCTATACCGACTGTACACCAATCTGCTTGTGGAAAGAAAACAGCTGCCTGAGGGCACTTCTTCTCCTCTTACCATTCTCAGGCCTCCCTAGATAAACTAGGAGACAATTGCACTACTGCTGGGCTCACAAAGAGGTCGTCGTACTCGTACCATCCGACAATGACTACAAGCATTGAGCAGTTTAAGCATGAACACAATTATAGTATTTACTTGCTTTCAAAGCTAGTACAGTACATTACTAGAGACAGTTCCGGCCTTTCAATAATGGTTCTTATATAGGACATTGTCCTGTGCACAGGTGTACATCGGAACCCTATAAGGCTATTACATAGATTGCAATTGCAGATGTTTTCGTAATATTCTTGCGGTTTAAAAATCACTTTTTCTATCATCTCCAATAATTCCATGCACTACAGCACTCTCTTACATCTGGGTGACCTATAATTTTGTTCATCTTGAGCCTCCTGCCAGAACTACAAAATTCTCAGACACTTACAGCAAAGCTATGTGCGTGAACTGTACCGGTTGTACACGGAGTCTCTACAACTCCATACTATGAAACCATAGCCACTCTGCATGCTGGCATATTTTGCCACTGTACTGTACCATGTTACTGAGATTTTTACCACTAGGAGACAACGTCTCCACAATATAGCAACTAATGGAGTAGGCCATGATTTTATTACTGTTGGATTGTGCATAAATCCAACAGACAAAAACGGTATGCCCGCATATAGAGGCATAAGGAGGCACAGTATGGCCACATAGAGTATTACAGCTCTGTACAACTTGTATGTATACTATACTACTCCTGGGTTCATGATCCCCTACACAGGTAATAACAGTGCAGATGTGTATGTTATTCAGGGTTTGTGGAAAGTTGTGATAGTTGCCGTCAGTAGTTGGCACGAAGTGTCTGTTGCTGTGTAGGGGATTAACTTTTGAAACAGTTCAATATAATAAAGACTTAAAACAGAAACAAATACCCTTGTCCTTTGGTGTGGAGTTCAGAAGCAGTTCCATATGCCTAGGAATGTATGAGAATCTGCTATAAAAATGTATCCCGCTAATGGCACGGGTATGTTGTGCCAGTTAGCTCATTAAGGCTCATTTTTATTCAAAACAATGATTTTACTCTAATTCAGGCATTACCCTAAGTGGCATTATATCAGAAGCTTTTACACATTTTTCAGCTCTTTAGAATAATGCATAAACAAACTCCATTAAATTGCAATGGGTCACTGGGTATTTCATTTAACATGCTTGTATGGATTATGTATAGCAAGTATGTATTTACATGTAAACTGATCAGAGACATTAAAAACAGCCACAAGGGAAAACACTGCTTCTTATTTTCTTGTTATACCGCCATAATGGCACAATTTGCACATTGCAACCAGTCAGTAGTAATTTATGTGTTGCTATTCTCAGTCACTCTAAAAGAACACCACTGAATAAATAACAATAATATAAGACTACTAGTATAGAAAACCCGTTACATGGGTTTGCTAGCAAAAGGAATGCACTGATCTGTTAATATATATAAATTCTCCCCATAGCTGCCCCCACACCGTATAATGACCCCCATAGCTGCCCCCACACAGTATAATGCTCCCCATACCTGCTCCCACACAGTATAATGCCCCCCATAGCTGCCCCCACACAGTATAATGCCCCCCATATCAGCTCCTTCCACAGTATAATGCCCCTCACAGCTGCCCCCACACTATAATGCCCTTCATAGCTGCCCCCACAGTATAATGCCCCTCATAGCTGCCCCCACAGTATAATGCCCCCCATATCTGCCTCAACAGTATAATGCCCCCCAGAGCTTCCCCCACACAGCATAATGCCCCCATAGCTGCCCCCACACTATTATGCCTCCCTCCCATACACAGTATAATGCCCCCTCCCTCCCATACACAGTATAATGCCCCCATATGTACGGACCGAATAGAAAAATAATAACATACATACTTACCTATCACCTTTCCCACGACGGGTGGAGGATGCTTTGCCTCCTCTGCACTGTTCACCGTGTGGTGTGAACGGCTCGGTGAAGGCAGGCGCGATGTAGTGTCGTCATCGCGCCGGTCTTCACCGAGTCACTCACATCACACAGACCGGAGGAGGAAAAGGATCCTCCATCCGGCGGGGGAACGGGGATAGGTAAGTATGTATGTTATTATTTTTCTATTAGGTCCATACATATGGAGGCATTATACTGTGTATGGGAGGGAGATGGGGGCATTATACTGTGTATGGGAGGGAGGGGGGCATTAACTGTGTATTGGAGGGAGGGGAGCATTATACTGTGTATGGGAGGGAGGGGGGCATTATAGCTATGCCACTAATCACTCACATCTCCTTCCTCAGTCTTCTGGTTGTGGGCGGAGCTAACTTGCGGTTGGGCTGTCGGTGGAGCTCCATGTGGGTGGAGCTCTATGTGAGCTTCGGACACCACGTCCTTCTCGGTTATATAATAGATATTGTCAATTAGCATTTTGCGGTCAACCTCCTCTTACCACAAACACACAAAACTATGGAGTTTACCTGCCAGACAGACACCCCTGCCGATCCTGGAAAACACATCCCTGCCAAATAGGCACCTATTCCCCAGTGACCAGCAATGCTGAATACAGTATATTTTGCAAGTTCTATTAAATGTTCATTGCTATTAATATTTTACTATTAAATAGCTGTTGGCTACAGGCACATGTGTAGCATTGCTTACTAGTAATAGATTTTACCATTTGTATTTATTTTTTTGTGTGTCCTACCAGGGATTCTCATGATTTAGAGAAGGAAGGGGCTACAGCCTATTCGGCTTTCTCTCTGCATAAGCACAACTCCGCTCAAATGAGTGGCAAGTGAGTTGCAATACACTACCTGCACAGTGCCAGGTCGAGAGCAATTCTTTACAGGAACACAACAAAGTGGCTGCTATGCTTTACCATCCCCTACATTGTAGGGATCATTGGGATTCCCATTGATTGGATCCCTACATATCAGTAAGGAATTGGCATATCCTTGCTGTAAAACCCCATTTAAAGAGGTGTCTACTTTAGAGAACTTCCTTCTTTAAGCCCTATTAGAGTTCTCGAGACTTTCCCTAACAGCCGGAGTGGAGAGCCATTGCAAAGAGTAGCTCTTCCTCTAGAGGATCCGCTTGTTTTGTGCATTATGTGGACAGACTATTGCGCTCAATGGGCTCTGTGTAATGCCTCAAAAGGTGACAATGGAGAGAGTCAAAAAAGTACAGAACAGGTTAACTTAAACATTCCCAGGGCTAAAAAGTGATAACTCTGTGGAACCCAGGAGATCTTCTGGATTGTTCTGTGAATTTCATAGTAATTCTTATTTTTGTGGTAGTCCCACTCAGGCTAGGAGTTTAAACTTGATATTTTGCTGATTTCTCACATTTAAATAGTATATACAGTTTTTTGTTTTTTTTTGTTGTTATTGCATTCTTGTATAAATATACACTACAAAATACTCTTTTTAAGTTTATTTTCTAAATCTGATTAGTGGCTATTTGTACTATATCTTATGTGCAATTCACCTTATATTTACTACTACTTTTTTTTATTTTTCTCAGGACATGTGGACCCACGGGGATTGTCTCCTAGACAGATAAAAAGTGAGAGTGATGATGACGACCTGCCAAATGTGACCTTAGATAGTGTCAATGAAACTGGATCTACAGCTCTTTCCATAGCACGAGCAGTACAAGAGTGAGTATCATATTCTCAGAATGAGACGTGATGACCATGCTTTCTGTGGCTATGGCAATTGGAGACTCTACTGACCAGGGAGTAACCGAACAGGGAATTGATACTGTCACTAGATCAGAGATCTGAAGTGAAAAATAAAATAGTTTTTCCATTTCTTCTGAGTGTTTGGATTTGAGATAGTTGTTGGTGTGGCAACATGAAAAGGTTCCATTTGTAATGAAGTCCTGAAAGTCATAAGGATTCTTCGTTGCCTACCTCATTTTGCATAGTGAAGTACTTAAGAACAGATAAAGTTTATTAACCTCAATACATTTAGAATTTTTTTTCAGTTTCCATGTGTAAACATTTATAACATTTGTATATTATGTATAAACAGATCAATGTAAGTCGCTATTAAATTATAATTGTAATTGTTATAAAGTGTGTATGTTCTAACATAGCGCTTCCATTTATCACTGTAAGCCACAGCTGTCAGCTCCTTGCTCCAGCATTGAATTCAACTGTATCTGCGTCCTCAGGACACAGATACAGTTGGAACCGGGACCAATGCGCTAAGCGCTGTCTGGCAACAAGGGCCCTTTGGGCCACCCAGGCTTAGGGGCCGGGCGCAACTGCGACCATTGCGACCCCTATAGCTACGCCACTGCTGGCAGCTCTCTCTCAATAGCTCCTCCTCATCTATCCGAACACTAAACACGACTTGTCAGAAACACCACGGATTTTATAGAACAGGCACCTCCCTGAGTGCCAGGTCGCGGTGTAGACACGCAGCGATATCATGGCGCTTTTATAGTGCAGCATGAAATTGAGCAAAGATGGCATCCGGGCTGTACATCCCAGCGCCAAAGCAATCTAGTTACCAGCGAGCCAACCATCAATCACCTGTACAAAAAAAACATTCATAACGTTGCAGTGCAATACACATCAACAGCACAACATACTAAAAAGAACTCAGGCCATACAGTCCACTCCTCCTGCAGATTGCCACCTAGGGAAGAAAACCACAGCAATGCCCACAGTTTTAAAGGCACAGTGCATAAATAGTTAGCCATATACTGACAAACCGATGTGTTCACCTTTCCTCATATTTCAACATATCCTTAGATGTGAGGCTCAAGAATACTAGCTTTGTTGAAAAAAAACACATCATTTTGCGATAATCTGTCTCAAGATGTCTGGCATATGTGTCTGTGTGTGGCCACCCAGTGGTTGTGGTAGGGTTTGCAGCCTGACAAGGGTTTTGCTAGCATGTTGCGATATTATATTGAATTGGTTTAATTGGAAATTGGAGTCCTTAACCAAATTCAAGCAAAGGTAAGAGTGGACACGTCCATATATGAAAATTAAAAATACAGGCAACGCAAAAGTCACCTCAATCTAGGAGAGAACACGACTGATGGTTCTCCCTAAGGATAGTCAGTTTCCACTTAAAGGTCTTGTCCTGTTTGGACAACCTCTTAATGTGCGGTTGGCTCCATTATGATTAGCTGATCGACAAGAGGAAGCTGCTGGCGAGTCCTAATTTCACTTCAGGAGAAATTAAATGTGTTTTCCCATAATTATTATTTATCACCTATCCATGGGATAGGTGATAAATATCTGATCGGTGGGGGTCCGACCGCTGGGGTACCAAAAATTGCGCTCGGCAGCCTCATAGAAATGAATGGAGCAGTGGCCGAACATGCACACTATTGCTCGATTCCTATGGGGCTCCCAGCAGTCAGACCCCATCCGATCAGATATTTATCACCTATCCTCTGGATAGGTGATAAATATTGGTTATAGGAAAACCCCTTTAAGAATTATACTGAGCACATTAAAATCAATGTGTCGTCCATGTAATGCATGCATGACCCAGCTCGTATAGACGGAGAGCTGCTCTTTACAGTGGCTCTCTGCTTTGGAAGATCAAGGGGGTCTCGTGCAGGGCATCCCATAATTGAATACCAATTTTAAACATTGCACTGTACAGTAATATCATTCTCAAACCCATTTCCTATTTACTTCATTGTAAGCATTTGTTTGCAACTTACTGATTTTGAAATGCGTCAGAAGGCATTCAAGAGGATTCCCACTTTTTAATAGTATTACCTCTGCTTATAATGCAATCTTACTGTTAGATGAAGAGTACTGAATATTCAGTGGAATAGCAACATTGCATCACAGACAAATGGATCATGGCTTATATTAAATTAGGTTGGCAAGAAATGGATAGTACTTAATATTCATATAAACAGATGCATGAAGCACATGGTCTTACACTGCTCTGTACAGCAAGTGCTCCCCTTAGTGGCTGCATTTATGATCACAGTGAAAAAGCTATACTGTATATTTATATGAAAATGTGATTCACAACTGCATTTTAATTAATTCCTTCTCCTCAGTTAGAAAGAATAGAAGAAAATAAATTAAAGACATATACGCCATGTAAATGTGGAAGCTGGATGACAACCAATATAGCAGCTACCCCAGTTTTGTTACAAAGCTTTTTGACACTCCTAATAACAAATATCAGGAACCAATACTGACAGATGTATTATTATTATTTTTTATTTTAGAGGAAATGCTCTTTAAGCGCTTGTAATTTTGTTAATATTAATCATCATTCATTTCACATTGGGGGGAGGGGGTGCTGACTGTTCTCAGGGTTTTGTTATACAGCCATATTTACAGTGTTTCCTCAATTTATATTTGTTACTAAAAACAGGAAAGGATCCTATCAGAGGAATAGGTAAAAGGTTCCTCAACGTCTCTTCCTTAGTATTCATTGTCTTTTTTTGTCAAAAAAAGGAGAGAATATTGACTATAATAAATATGGCATTGCTGGCAAGCCCTTGCAGAGTCTGCTTGGTAAAGAATAACTACTATTCCACTTTATCCTTAATATCTTTTTGTATGTTGAGCTTTAAAAATGTTTATATATATTTTAGAATACTTCAGGAAGCTCATTTATTTATTTCAATATATGTGGTACAGGACTACTTAAGATACTTAAGAGCTGCTTATAAATTAGCTAGACCCCATAAGGCTAATCTTACTCAATGGGGCAGATTTACTACTGTGTCTGCATCTAGAATGTTTTGAAAAATGCACCAAATTTTGGTGCAATTTGGCGCATTTTATTTTAGACTTATTTAAGAACAGATGTTTGCACCTTACTAGACACTTCTAAAAAGTTTCTACAAAAGGAGGTGTGGCTTAGCGGGAAGGAGGCATGGCTTAAAATGCACCAAATGCCCCAAACAAAAACTAAGCCAACCAAGAGTTGGTATAAGGTAGAGAAGGGTCTAGCAAGATGCACCAAATTTATTATACAGTGTGAAACTCTGTGATATATATGCCACATTTTCAGACTGCCTGGTCCTTACATTTATGCTGTCTAAATCTTAGACCGCTTAGTAAGTCCGCCCCAATGTCTTCAGACATTTCAATATGATATAATTTTTATCATTTCGCAAGTCTCTTAAAAGCATTGTCCAGTATCCAAAAATTGATGGCCTATCCTCAGGAGCACCTATCCTATCCTCTCCCAGCACCCCAGGCTATTAGCTGTTTTGAAGGGGCAACAGCGCTCGTACGAGCGCTGTTCCCCTTAATTTCCTTTACTGCTCGCACGTTGAAGCACCAACACACTTGTAGCGGCGGTTCACAGTATTACAGCCTTCTCCCATTTGAAGTGTATTGGCGTTGCGGCTCCTTCAAAACTGTTGATCGGTGGGGTCCCAAGACTCGGACCCTGAACGATCAGATATTGATGGCCTATCCTGAGGATAAACCATCAATGTTTTAGGACTGGACAACCGCTTTAAAGAACATGCCTGACAACAAAAACTTTTGTAATCTTTTTACAAGACATGATTTAGACATATAAATGAAATGTATGTTTGTTTGTTTGTTTAGTGAGATGTGTAAGATATATTTGTAAATGTGTGAAATATAGTTGTGTTTTATTATTGACCTTTGTATTGGTAACTACAGGCAATATACAGAAACATTTGAATGTTGGTAAAAGATATGTTACTGGTGCTTATTAGATCTGAGGGAAGGGAAAGGAAATTTATTCTGAATGAAACGACAATGAACGGATATGAGGATAAATTTGCTGCAAAGGTTCTATTAGAGACACAGAGCCCAGCTTTAGGATTTATGACACTGTAAATCTTTGGCGTGCCCTGCTGGGAACAGAAGGTTCTATTGGCATCTCTTCAGCAGAATCTAATAACGTGAAGTTTTTGGCCAGGTGGAGGAGGAGACTGAATGTGTAATCTGACTTTTAGTAATGATATCAATGGGTGATTTTTTTTTTCTAACTTGTAAAGTGATATAATAGATTCAGCTTTAAGGGGTTATACATTAAATATAGAGCCTGTTTAAATCCTCACACACTGTAATATATATGTTAACCTTATGGACCTCCAAAGAAGAGTGGAGGACAACAGGGAGGCAGAGAGCTAGGCCAGACTTGCTGCAGCCATATCTGTGCACACAGATCTCCTAATGGAGTCTCGTTCTTGCATTGTTATCTAAAGAGCTCTGTCCTGAGAGCATTGTGTATGACTGCAGCCAGTCCTTGCTCGCTCGCTCTTTGTTTCCCTCTCTCCTTCCTTACCCACACTCTGTAGCCAAAGTAAAAAAAATAATTCATAAAGTTAAAAAACAAGCGACATAGTACTATAATGCTAACTTCAAATTGGAACCATTACCTGTAGCAGAAAACAGTACATTCGTGGTGAGATGTCACTCATCTGAGGTCACATTCAGGCATATCCACATTGTCCAGTGTGCGTACGAGTTGGAAGAACTTCTGCATTAGAGCAGTACCTTAAGGCTGGGTTCACACGAGCATGTTACGTCCATAATGGACGGAACGTATTTTGGCCGCAAGTCCCGGATCGAACACACTGCAGGGAGCCGGGCTCCTAGCATCATAGTTATGTACGATGCTAGGAGCCCGGCTCCCTGCAGTGTGTTCGGTCCGGGACTTGCGGCCGAAATATGTTCCGTCCATTACGGACGTAACATGCTCGTGTGAACCAAGCCTAAAGAGGCTCTGTCACTAGTTTAGTATGCCCTATCTTCTAGCTAATCTATTAGGCGCTGACACTGATACTAGTGAAAATTGTATCCCAAAGCGTTTATTATTTTAAAAGTTATGAGCTTTTTTTTCTAAATATGCAAATTAGCCTTTATTAGCCAAGTGGGAGGTAACAGCAGTGATTCTCCTGGGGTGGAGCTACCTAACAGCTTCTGACCCTGTCCTATCAGCATGAAGCTGCTTCACACAGTGTGAGAGACTGAGGCTGGAGGGAAGGGTGATCACTTCAAACAGCCATATCTCGGGCTGTGGACCACCTAGAACAGTGGTTCTGGTGTCATATGAAAGAGGGGATTCTGTGTTTTTCTGGGCAGAAAAGGGGGAGAAGCTGTATGACACTAATTGGACCTTTTATACAGAAAACTTTACACGCCCAGAGTGAAAAGAAAGCTTAACCTCCTATTTGGCTATTAGAGCCAAATTAGCATATTTAGAAAAATGCTTATAACTTTGCAAATATTCTTTGTTTAAAGGGACAGTGTCATGATTTTTTTTTTAAATTAATTTGTGTTTTTATTTAATAAAATATTATATTGTCTTTATTAAATTTTTCACACACACAGTTTTTTTTATTGACACTTTCTTACTGTACTGGGGGCTGCCATGTTTTATTTCATTTGTGTATCCTGCTGACAGTCTCCTCCAGCATCACCAGAGGCATGTAAAATGCGCAAAAAAAAAAACGTATCAAATACACGCGTGTGAACCTGTCAACTGAAAAGTTATGTTTTATTTCATTTGTGTATGTGTCTGTTAACGACACCTGCGCAATGGTATATGGCAGCACAGGGCATAGGACAGAATGAACGGGAGCCGTCCATTGCCTCTGCCATCTGGCTCTGTACTGCGCAGACGCAGTTCAGAGCCACACAGCAGAGAAGCTGTTTGTAGGGAGAAAGCAGGCCCCATTATGAAGACTGACTGCAATGCAGGTGAGGTGTGTGTGTCTCTCTGTCCCTCTCTCACAGACCCCCGCTCTTGTGATCCCCGGTGGGCCCCCCCTCCCGACAGCCCTCCCTGCTGCTAGATGTATTGTCAGTGTGGACAGTGTGCGGACTGTGATCGTGTGAGGAGGTGAGGTATCCGTCAGCAGGAGGTCGGGGAGGAGACTGTCAGCAGCAGATGGTTATTCCTATCACAGAGTGGTGTGACAGTCTCCTCTACTGCGGAGGAGACTGTCAGCAAAATTGTATGGGGACGATGGAGGAGACAGTCAGCAGGATTGTATGGTGATGCTGGAGGAGACTGTTAGCAGGATTGTATGGTGATGCAGGAGGAGACTGTCAGCAAGATTGGGTGGTGATGCTGGAGTAGACTGTTAGCAAGATTATATGGTGACGCTGGAGGAGGTTGTTAGCAAGATTGTATTGTGATGCTGGAGGAGACTGTCAGCAGGATGGTATGGTGATGCTGGAGGAGACTGTCAACAGGATTGTATGGGGACACTGGAGGAGACTGTCAGCAGGATTGGGTGGTGATGATGGAAAAGACTGTTAGCAAGATTGTATGGTGACACTGGAGGAACAGTCTTAACAGTCTTTTCCATCATCACCACCCAATCCTGCTGGCAGTCTCCTCCAGCATCACCACCCAATCTTGCTAACAGCCTCCTCCATCATCACCACCCAATCTTGCTGACAGTCTCCTCCAGCGTCACCATACAATCTTGCTAACAGTCTACTCCATCATCACCACACAATCTTGCTGACAGTCTCCTCCAGCATCACCATACAATCCTGCTGACCGTCTCCTCCAGCATCACCACCCAATCCTGCTGACAGTCTCCTCCAGCATCACCATACAATCCTGCTAACAGTCTCCTCCATCATCACCACCCAATCTTGCTGACAGTCTCCTTGAGCGTCACCATACAATCTTGCTAACAGTCTCCTCCAGTGTCACTATACAATCCTGCTGACAGTCTCCTCCAGCCTCACCAGAGGCATGTAAAATGCACAAAAGAACGTGTCAAATACACGCCGTGTGAACCTGTCAACTGAAAAGTAATTCAGTTCACTTTCATCATTCTAAGGGTATGTTCACATGTAGTGTTTTCAGCCATTTTTTGGGCCGTAAACGTCCCAAAAAACGGTTGAAAAATGGAAGCAGAACGCCTCCAAACATCTGCTCCGACTGGGTATTTTTTTACGCAACCATTTTCCAAAAACGGCACGTAAAAAGACGCCCCCAAAAAGAAGTTAATATCACTTCTTGGAACGTTTTTGGAGCCGTTTTTCATTGACTATAGAAAAATAGCTCCAAAAACGGCCGTCAAAAATGCGAGTTTGATTAAAAAATGGCTGAAAATCAGGAGCTGTTTTCCCTTTGTTTAGTAAGCGTGTGAACATACCCTTAGCCTTTGGTGTGTCCTATAGCTTCTGCGAGCTGCATTTCAACAGTCACACCCAAAATGGCAGCCGGACACTGCTTAGCAATTTGAAGACACCTTTTCCTGGCTTGTAGGAGGGGGGGGGTGAGATTCCCTCCCACGTTTACGGCAGCTGTGAGTCAGGTTGCTTTACTTTATTCACCTTGCTGTAATTCTGGGAATTGTTCCCTCTGGTGGCCAACATAGGAAAACATGTTAATTTATTATTTAATTTTTAATACTTTCCACCATGTGGTAGAAAAAAAAATACAGCAAAAAATGTAAAAAATATAATAGAAATAAGTAACTTACTTAAAAAAAAAAAAAGGTTTAATTCGTGACACATTCCCTTTACATAATGAAAAATAGGTGTAATTATTAAAAATAACACTCAGCGATAAGTGTTAGGCTAGGTATTTGCGTTGTGGTCAAAATGTGTTTTTCCACGGTTCTCAGCACAACTGTGCGATTTTGCCATGATTTTCGCAAAAGATGACAGTAAAATGCTGTGGACAGCAAAAAATGCATTTTGACCAAGACGTGTGAACCCAGACCCTTGGTCATCAATGGAAACTTAGGTTTTTTTGTTTAATATATATGTTTCAGTTTAGTATCACTATGCTTTGTAACCATAGATGGAAAGATATGTTCTTTTTTTACGGGGATTTATAGGAAGAACAAACCTGCAGCATGCTTTAGAAGCCACAGTCAAATAATTGTGGTAAAAAACGTGTACATCGGTTTCCTATTTTCTACATATCTCATGACGCCTATGATATAATCTCTGTATAACTACCTTGATGGGATCTGGGAAGATCTATTTGCAGTTTCTACAGTTCAATATTTGTTGTGTTTACACTTTTTTGTGGATTTATTTTTGAGTTTTTTTGTTTGCTGTCTTGCAGCTCAGTCTCCCCATTTAGTATTGAAAGCACAAGACGCCAGCGAAGGTCAGAATCTCCAGACTCCAGGAGGAGAAGAATACACCGGTGTGATTTTGAAGGATGCAACAAGGTCTATACAAAAAGTTCTCACCTGAAGGCACATAGAAGAACTCATACAGGTAGAGTACTATCTTTAGAATCCGCTTCAGATTTCTGCAACAGAGAGAAACTTTTAGCTAAAAGCGGGCAAGGTGTTTGGTAATAGCGTACAATGTGTTTTTTGTGCTGCCAGTAATTTTAAAGGAACACTGATTGTAGACAATTCATTTAAAAAAATAAAATAATCCACAGCAATTGCCTTTCTAATCTCTTCCTCTCCTCCAATCCCACCCTCGGCAAAGCTCTTCCTTTAGACTTTGTTCACATTTGCGCTATGAATTTCAGTTTTCTGTTCTGTCATAGGAGCAGGAAAACGAAATTCAATGCTGTGACGGAGCCGTCCCGTAATGAACAACAACAGTGCCCAATGGACCCCACTGACTTTAATGTGGTCTGTCATGATGTCTGTCATTTTAACGAAAAAATAACACTGCATGCTGTGCTTTTTTTCTAGCATTTTTTTTTTTATAGAATTTGTGATTTCTCCAATGCAGATATACACAAAGTCTTGCCTGTAGTTGGAAGGGATAAGGAGGAAATTAACACCAGTGTTCTTGTAGTTGTTTCAGGAGCATTCAGAAAATTCTGCAGACTGGCTAACAGTGTGAGCAAGTTTTCTGTTCTGATATTGTTATTATATATTTCAATGTTTAGTGTTCCTTTATTTTCTAGTGAAGAACATTTAGTGAGAATGATAACAGTGCTCAAAATATCTTGTCCTATGGTGATGTTATACATTTGCCATCAGCTGTTCATAATAATAATAATAATAATAATAATAATAATAATAATAATAATAATAATAATAATAATAATATAACAATAATCTTTATAAAGTGCCAACATGTTCTGCAGCACTTCACAATTCAGAGGGAGCATGTGCAGACAATATCAGACATTACATAGTGACAAAACAAATTAAGGTGTGTGTCTGCGTTTTTTACGCGCGTATGTCATCAGTATGTCACGCGTTTCACGTCAGCAAAATAAACTGAAGGAGGTGTTTTTCTTTTTCAAAATCATTTCTTTAGCACCTGAATCACGCATAGCACACGGATGTGCGTCTGTGTGCTGTCCGTGATTTTCACGCTCCCATTGACTTCAATGGGTGCGTGATGCGCAAAAAACGCACAAGTATAGGACATGCAGTGAGTTTCACGCAGCGGACAAAACACTGAATGTCTGAATGTCCCCATTGACTTGCATAGGTCCATGTGACGTGCGTTATTTTCACACGCGTAACACGGACGTGAAATACGCTCGGGTGAATTAGGCCTAACACTTCAACAAAGAGGAGTGAGGACCCTGCTCTCAAGAACTTACAATCTATGAGGAAAAAGGGGAGACACGAAATGTAAAAAATGCTTGTTAAGTACAATAGTCCAGATTTTTTTTATAAACATTAGGTAGTACGCAAAAACCTGCATGAGCCGGTCACCAGCCAGTGTCTGTGTGTGACAGATATGAGGTGCATTAGGGTGCATGGAGTGTGGGGGATACTGCTGAATGAGGGGGCCAAGTTCTGATGACTAATGTAATAGAGGGTAAAAGAAAAGAGCGAAATTAGGGAATGTGATAGTCCTGTCTAAAAAGATGTGTTTTCGGGGCACACTTAATACTGTGAATGTTCAGTACTAATCTTATTGTCTGGGGTAACGCATTCCAGAGGACTGGCGCAGCACAAAAATATCCTGGAGACAGGAGTGTTCATTACAATTTCAATACAACTATATGCAGGGGGTGCATAGGAAGGCATACTTTTTAAATGGTATTTTATAGAATTACAAAATAATTAAATTCATTCTCTTATATGCTCAAAATCCCGGCCCTCGCTATTTACACATTACTGTAATCTAGTTTTTACCCTCACACACTTTGACACAAAGTTCTTTATTGGCATTCATTTCTTGGCATGCTTTGTTTATGAACTGAATAATGTTATCAACTGATAACTCCCCAAAAAACAGTCCATCGGGGTAAAGTCTGGTGATCGTGGTGGCCATTCAACCAGGGCTAGTCTACCTATCTACCTATTGGGTAATTTTTCTTCTAGAATATTACGCACCAACCCAGATACTGCAGGAAATTCCGACCAAAAGTCTGCACCAGATTTGATTTAGTGCAGATTTTCAGCCAGCTTTGCCGCTGCGGATAAGAGGGGAAAAGAGGGCATTAAAAAAAACAGCACATACTCCCATACACCTCCCTTGGTGTTCCCATGGCGACACGTCACCGCTTTTCCATCTGTCTTGTGTTGAGCCGGCCTCCTGGAGCAGCCAGACCAGATGGGGGATCAGTGAGGTGTCGCCAGGGGAGGCGAGTATGGGCTTTTTTGGATTATTTTAAACTAGAAATTTTCCTTCGTGTAATTGTGCTGTGGATTTTCCACCTGCAAATAGAGACGGAAAATCTTTCTATTTCTTGCAGCATAAACGATAGGATCAGCCGATGAACAAGCGTTTACTCGTTTGTCAGCTGATCATTGCCCTGAATGCTCGTTTGCCCGATAATTGGCCCGCGTAAAAGGGCCTTTAGTCTTTGAAGTGTGTACACAGTGTTTAAGTATTTTTCTATGACAAATTTGAGCTTATTATAATAAACAATTCTTTTAGTATTCTATTCTACGTGCTCGCCTTGGACCCAATCTTGTTGTTCTTTTTAGTTAATCTAGTTTTGGTTATCGAGCACTGTACATTATTGTATTGTACTATGACCAGATAGTGAGGTTGTGTGCCTTTCTGTGTATTTTTTTACAACTTAAATGTACGTCGTTTACCGTGTGGTGGGTCGTTACAATTACAGCGATGCAAATTTACATACTTTTTTTTGTTTAATGTTTTACTACTTTACTACTTACTTGTTTTATACTTGCACAATAAAAAAAATAATTCGTTTTTGTGTCGCCATATTCTTTTGTTTTCCACCGACGCAGCTGTATGAGGGCTTATTTTTTTGTGGGACAACTTGTTGTTTTTATTGGTACTATTTTGAGGTACATATGACCTTATGATCGCATTTTTTGTAAGGCAGGGTAAACAGAAAATCGCAATTCTGGTGTTTTTTAGTTTTTTTTTACCACATTCACCGTGCGGGTTAAATAATTTAATAGTACTATAGTTCATTACAGACGCGACAATACCAACTATGTATAGTTTTTTTTTAAATATATAGTTTTTTCATAAATCATTTTATAGAGAGAAAAAGTGGGATTTTTTATTTATTTATTATAAACTTTATAAATCTATTCTTTGCTTTTTTTTTGTCCTGCCTTTTCATGGCACTGGGGCCTAAGCACCCTTAATGACTGCTGTGAAAAGGCGTATTTGCGCGGTCATTAATGGGTTAAGGATAAGTTTAAATGAAAAACAATTACCAAAAATCTCTAATGCTAACCAACATTAGAAGCCTGACAAATAAAATTGCTGAACTGGAAGCAGCATTTACGGCGACCTGTAACATGATGAAAATTACAATGACAATAACTTGTACATTCACCCCCAAAATTACGGATGCATTAATTGCTTTTACAGACACTGAAAAAAAGTCTCCTATTTTTATGGACTGACCAGGTTTTTTACGGATGGTTGGCAACCCTAATACCAAGTTACTCCGACCATCAGTTCATACTGTATGAAGTGGGAACTATTTCATTATTTTTCTCTCTCTCTCTCTGATCTTCTAACTGCTGTTTATATTACAGCTTGCTCTGCACCAAAGTAGCGTCAAGAGACTAATTCTGCATGGACGTCACGTCATGTGACCTCCACCCATAAGAATGCAATCGTAAAAATGAATGTCATATGACAGGAGGTCCATAAACAAAAAGGTTACATGTTACCATGGCAACACTAAATAATATTTACATTAAGAGATCAAAAGGAGAGAAAATTAAGGTGTATATAAGAAACAAAGCTTCGTTTTAGCGATTGGTGGAGGTCTCAGTTCTCGGACCCCCACCAATCAAAACTTCTGAAATGTCACTATGACATGCCAGAAGATTGTCGAACCTTTAGTTACCCTTTAATGTATTTTTTTTAATTTGTATATTTTAGGGACTTTTCATAGTGCTATGCAGTCTTAGGTTTTGAAAAATCTGTTTTTAGCAAAATGCATTTTTTTAGCAAACATGGGCAAGTTTAGCGAGAGGTATGTTTATAAATGTGAAGTGAAAGTAATAAAATGAGGGCAATGAAAGGGAGATGGATCTGCTTATAAAAGTGGGGATGCCATAGGAAAAAGCACTTGTATTTAGTTGAAATATTTTGAGTATTTTGTTGAAACTTTGCAATTACTTCATCTGCCACTAGATGGTGAAATAGAATTACATATGACGGTGTGATGTCGGTTACAAGAGGTTTATCTTGATGCTGAAACAATAGGGTTTTTTATTTTAATTATTTTGTTTGATCTAATTTCCTTACATCATCTCTATTTTTACTGAAAACATCAAACACGATTAGGCAAATACATAATGCTGTGAATGCCTGGGGTTATATAGTCATTTTGAGGTTATAAATTCCTTACCAGTCCATGAGAATGATCTCTACAACTCACGTGTCCCTCTTCCTTGCCTCTTCTTCTGTAGCGAAAAATTGAAATAAATCAATAACCTATTTATTGAGACGTATTTAAGAAAGCAGAAGTAAACCAGTGTTCTTGAATAACAGAATCTTTTATCCATTGACAATTTTACGTCTTTATGAGTGTCATTATTTTATAGTATACAGATTAAGATGCTCCAAATTCGTTTCCTATAATGACAAGTAAATTATCAGGATCCACAAAACTGCAAAAACAAATTAAGGCTCCGACATAACCTTTATTCTTGTCGGTGTCTCAGGTAAAGGTATGTATAAGATTTTTGCTATCTCTCAAACTGACTATAGCGTTTCAACTTGAGCTTTCGTTTTCTGCTTCTTTATGCAGAATTCTGGCCCAAAACTTAAATGAATTTTCACCCATGAAGAATTATTTTGTTTTTGTATCTAAATCGCTCCACAGTTCGGTGCTGATTTTATTTATTTTTACATCTTGTATAGTGGTTGGTTCTCTATTTTTTGATACAGAGCTTCAATTCCCGTTCATGAATAATAACATTGTTCAGCCACCACATGAATGAGTGTAGGAGATTACGGCATAGTGTCATACATTGAACTCAAGAATAAAGCAGTATGAAGTAAGCTCCTAAGTTCCCCCTAGTGGTGGCAGTAGGTAGCCTGTATTTTATAATTTAACTTTGTCTATGCTGGGGTTTAGGAGCTATGTGTCTACATTATGAAGTACTCTATTGAAAAGCTTCCCTTCTCATTCCTGAGTGATATTGAAAAAAATAAGCCAGGTTCCTCTGACTTTTATCTAATGAGTATGGGCACCTTAAGACCGTAGACCCACCGGAGGATCCTCCAATGGGCAAGTAAGACACATGACTGATTAAATATGAAGATGGCAGTGTACAATTACTGTCAGGGTCCATGTACACAGTATGTCCACCCCTGACATCATGAAATAAATTGTGTGATATATAGTTTATCCTGGAATTTCTAAATTGTTCTGTTTAAAAATGCTCTAAAAGAAGAAAATAGTGAAAATTCCAGCATTACTTTCTGTTACGTCTTGGTTTTCTAAGCAATGTAGTACATAGTTACAATGATAGTTTGTGATTCTACCAAAGCAGGGAATAAAAGACACAATCCTTGCGTTCATATACAGTATCACTTGTTCATACACCTTCCTTGCCTTCTTTAATATGGTACTTATGTACTAATCCCTTTCTAGGGAAGAAAGACAATGGATTGAAAATACATTGTTGAGACAAACCTAAATACATAGAAGGCTCCATGTCTAAGTAATTAGCAGACGTGGAATTAATGCTTTAAATATAATATTAGAAATAGGGTGTGCCGTGCCATTGAATGACGTTCATTCAAAAAGATGCAATTAAAAAGAGCATCCATAATGATCTAAAAGGATAGAAAGCTGGCACTGGAAACCTTTTATTTCAGCTGTTGTTAATAAAAGATCCATTAGCAATGTTATTATAACTGTGAAACAGATTGCATTGACTTCTGTATCCTTCATGTTAAGTAGAGTTATTTATTGTTAACCCATTCACTATGATTCCTGCACTCGTGTTTGTTTGGCACAGTTATTATTGAATGTCAACTGGGCACACCACAAAAGTCACATTGGTAAAACTGTCCAGATGGGACAGCCCCTTTAATCCCTCAGGGACCAGGCCGATTTTTTCCTTGCCATATGAGGGCTTGTTTTTTGCAGTTGTATTTTTTAATGGCATTATTTAATGAGACATATAATGTACTGATTAACTTTAAAAAAAAAAACCTGTAAGGTGGAATTAAAAAAAATTTACAATTAAAAAATGGTACATCTTTTGGGGGATTTCGTTTTTACAGTATTCACCAGGCATTACAAATGACACGTTGACTTTATTCTTCGGTTCAGTGCAATTACATTAATAACTATTTTATATATATATGTATATATATATATATATATATATATATCAGACCAAAAATGGCGACAGCACACTGCGAACACTAATGTAACCTAAACCGCTAAATATAAATAAGTATGCATTACATGCTAATTCTACTTACAATAGGGAGGTTCTTAGTGCACATTTTGACAAAGTGTTTGCCCACCTGCCACGACAAGGCGACCTCTGTAAGGTGGGAAACTATGCTGCACATACACCCAGAACTGGGACTAAGCCTACACATATATCTGGGGATGGTAGGAACCAGCAGTAAACTAATTAAAATCACCCAGGGCAGAATGGGAGGAGTGCAAGAACAAAAAATGGAGGCAGTCACTAACCCCACATATATGGATTACATAAACACCACAAAAGTTTGAACAGGACATTCCAACAAAATGAATACGAAACGTGTATGCCGGTGCAAGAACTCCTGTGACTGCAAATATACAGCAGACAAAAATATGGCGACCGCACACTTCAAACACTAATGCCACCTAAACCGCTAAATATAAACCTGCCACGATATGTAGGCTTAGTCCCGGTTTTGGGTGTATGTGCAGAGTAGGTCCCCACCTATGGAGGATGCCTTGTCGTGGCAGGTTGGCAAACACTTTTTGATCAAAATTTGCACTAAGAACCTCCCAACTGTAAGTAGATTTAGCATGTAATGTATATTTATTTATATTTAGCGATTTAGGTTACATTAGTGTTCACAGTGTGCTGTCGCCATTTTTTTGTCTGCTGTATATTTGCAGTCACAGGTGTTCTTGCACCTGCATACAGGTTTTGTGTCATTTTGTATTAATTTCTATTCCATTTTTTGGGGGGAAGCAAGGGGACAAATTAACAGCAATTCCAACATTGTGATTTATTTTTTTTCCCTACGTCGTTCACCTTCCAGGTTAAATAGCATGATATTTTAATAGTTCAGACTTTTATGAAGGTGGCAATACCAATTACAGTCCCCACTTTACCATGCAATCGATGGATCGCTCATTCAGTACACTGCAATAGTTATGTTTTGCTGTTTATTGCCTTTTTCTATGATCTACTATTAAGCCCTAACCTCTGCGAAGGCTTAATAGTACGACACAGAAGAAAAACATGGAGGAATCTGAGGAGTTAAATGGCCTGGATTGGAGTTATCTTCGAACCCGGCCCTTGAAGGCAGACTCAGTGTAACGTCCGCGGTCGCTGACTACGAACTCCTTCCATCCAGTCGACGCCCTTCTCTCCAGAGATGTCTGCACATACGGCCTTCCTGTTCCACAGTGACCACCAGGGTGCGCTCGCGAGCTCAGTCCAGACTTAAGCCAAAGCGCAAGCAGTTGGGAGATTGAGCTTATTGCTCCCAGAGCACCCTGGGCTATAAGAATGGCCCAGCCCCTTCCTCCCATGCCTGAGCATTGTTTGTCGTATCCTAGTTTGTCTATGCAAATGGTCTCCTAGTGTTTTCCAGTTCCCAGTGTTCCCCGTACCTGTATCCTGTATCCCGTGCTATCCTGGTCAAGTGCCGTGCTGTAGTCGTGCTGTGCTGAATTCCACACTTGTCCTGCTACTCCACGCCTGACGTCTACCTGCTGCTTCGTGCCAGCCGAGCCTTTCTTGCTACTGTCTGAGCTGCCACAGGTACCCTATACGAACTATAGACTGTGACCTGCGGCCTGTTGGCCAGCTGCCATACCGTCAAGGCGCTACGGCCCAGTGGGTCCACGAACCCAACGTGACACCCAGCTTCTGAGCCCTCGCCATATTGTTGTGACGCACATCCGCCATACATGTAGGGTGGATAGCCTTAAGGCGTTAAATTCATTCATTGAGGGCATTTTTCAACCGATAAATTTGCAGAGAGTAGTTGGTAAGAATTGCACATAATATTTTCAAAGACAGATCTCCTAATAAATCTGGAGGATTTCACATTTCCGACTGTTTGAATAAAAAAATGTTATGCCTGCTATAAGCAGCCGTACATTTGCACCACTAACTTGTGTCTTTTTTTAAACATTTGTCTAAGTAAGTTTTGGTAATTCTATTTGGTAATTTACAGTTTACCCATGGCCTCTCCTTGCCTTTTTTTCTTTTTTGGAGAAAGAAGACTAATATTGCACATTTTGCACAAACTGAGATACTGTATTATAGAACAGAACTGCATGTAATCATTACAAATACTGCTACAGTATAATGGACAGTATTTACAAGATACACTATATGGGCAAAAGTATGTGGACACCAGACCAACATACTTATATGAACTTGTTGGACATCCCATTCCATAGGCGTTTATATAGAGTTGAGTCCCCATTTGTGGCTATACCAGCTTCTACTCTTTTGGGAAAGTTTTCCACAGGATTTGGGAGTATGTGTGTCACTGTAAATTTGTTCCCATTCAGCCAAAAGAGCATTTGTAAGGTCAGGAGCTGATGTTGGATTAGAAGATCTAGATTGCAATCTGCGTTTTAGTTCATCCCAAAGGTGTTCGACATGGAGTTCCAAACTTGTCAAGCCATGTCTATAGGTACCTTGCTTTATCCCAGGGGCACAGTCATGATGGAACAGGAATGAGCATTCTCCAAACTATTGCTACAAAGTTGAAAGCATACAACTGTCTAAACTTTTATTATCATCAACCTTCACTGGAAATAAGGAGCCTACACCAAACCCCGAAAAACAATCCCAGAACATTATCCCTCCTCCTCTAAATTTTACAGTAGGCACTATGCATTCTGGTAGCTAACATTTTCCTGGCATCCGTCAACCCAAGAATCATTCATCAGACTGCCATTTCGCAAAATTTGATTCATCACTCCAGAGAACACGTTTTCACTTCTCCAGCGTCCAGCGGTGGCGTGTGTTATTTCACTCCAACCTATGCTTGGCATTGCACATGGTGATCTTAGGCTTGTGTGCAGCTTCATGAAACTCCCAACGCACAATTCTTTGTAGTGAGTGATGCAACAGATTATAAGTGATTTTATGCGCCACATACTTCAGAACTTAGTGGCCCCACTCTGTGAGTTTGCGCGTTCTCTGCTTCGTGGCTGAGCTATTGTAACTCCTAGACACTTCAACTTCACAATAAGAGCACTTACAGTTGACTAGGGCAGATTAGGCTGATCAGAAATTTCACAAACTTACTTAAAGGGAATCTATCACCAGCATTTTACCTATTAAACTCTACTCATCCCTCCCTGGCCGCTGCTATCAAAAGTTCATTGCCGTTATCCTCTCTCCTAAACTCCTCCTCCGACCCTAAATAATGGTCTACAAACATTTTGCGCCTTTTATCTTAATAATCCGGCAGTCTCGTTCTTTCCTCTTCTTATGCCTGCCTACCGCCAAAAACTGGCCCGCCCTGAATAGAGAAATCTCGTCTAAGATAGCGCGCGTGTGCCCGTCATGTATGGTCCAACACCCTTCCCTGCTTCGTCCAGGCTTCAAATCTAGTTACTGCGCATGCGCTGCTATGGTGTTCCATTGTGTGCATGCACCAGAACAGGACATCGATGAGCAAGCGTGGGATTTTGAGGAGCTGTCAGTCAAAAGTAAGGAGGCGGGGTAAACTCGGAAAGACTTGAGGAATGAAGAATGACTCTTTTCAAACCAAGATATGACTCTTTTATGCTCAATAGCATACTGTTCCTAAAAAACGGAATACTAAAGGTTCAGAGCCTACTTAGAAGATATTTATAGATTACCAAAAAATTATCTTTCACCCACTTCCACCAGGTCTTGCTGGTTTAATAGGTGAAATGCTGGTGACAGGTTCCCTTTAATGCAAAGATGTCATTCTATATCACTGAGCTCTTCAGTACAACCCATACATCGAACAATGTTTGCTTATGGAGATTGCATGGCAGTGTGCTTGATTTTATGCACCTGTTTACAATGGGTGTGGCTGAAACACCTGCAATCAATATTTAGGAGTCCAAATATATTTGGCTATATATAGTGTACATATAGGAGCCCTGCCTATACTAGATTATAATCTATTCACGGAATACAACGTTAAGTTTACACACACATACATGACAATCCATTCTTCAACAGTGAGTTTAATCATTATCTCGTATATAAATGAGCTAATGATTAAACTCACTGTGTGTGTGTATATATATATATATATATATATATATATATATACATACATACATACATACATACATACATATGAGAAAGGCTCTAGTGTTTTGAGCCGAATACAGGTATGTAGCGCCTGGGTTAATAAAGCTCCCTTTTCTTCACTAAGTTTAAAACAAGACCTCTTAGAATTCCTTGAGCACTGGAATTGAGAAATACTGCCATTAGGAATAAGTGACATTATCAGAGTCTTTGACAATGACAATCCATTCCATGTAGATGACTGACTCTATACACAAATATTACTCCGGTCACGTACAATAGCATAGCAGATCAATCATTAACTGTAGCTTTTTACAATGAACAAATAGTAATGTATCTTACTAAAAATAGATATCAATTGGAAAGTCAAACTAAAATGTAGAAATAACCTGTGGAGTCTTTTCTTATCACTGCTATGTTGTCTGACACAAGCCGTAGACCACTTAGTTCTTGGATACATTCATTCCACTTCTATTCCTTCTCCTTGCTTTTTCTCTATATGAAGTTATGATTAGTAATGCTCATATTTCCAGTTCCTGTGGAGACCCTCAATAAATATCTATATGTATAATCTCTCAGATCCTGGGGAAAATAGATCTGTCCTATGTAACTAGAATTTAAAGGGTCACATAACAAAGTCAAGACTAGGCCCCTAGTGGATAGTAATTTGATCTGCTTCTTTTATTTGAGCATTAATAAAGGGACAGATTACCATACAGGTGATTTTCTTGATGGACATTTTGCATTTCCATATTTGGCAGGAAATTCTGCCACCATTTACCACCTTTCTCTTCGAGTCCACAGGTTCAACTTTTTTCCTTTTTCTTTTGAGATTTCAAAATGTACCCTATTTACGACACACTTTTTTTGTCATCCTTTTGCAGCATACATATACTGTATGTATGTGTGTGTGTGTGTGTGTGTGTGTGTGTGTGTGTGTGTGTGTGTGTGTGTGTGTGTGTGATAAATAGAGGAATACGAGAGCAGTATTCTCCTCTTCTCTGGGTATAGAAGACAAGATATCAGTTAGGCTCCGCCCACTATCTCAGAGACAACTGAGAATTAGAGAGAGAGCCTGCGGAGGGGAAAACTGCTAAATATTGCAGGATACAAGTCATATTATGGTAAGAAATAGTGTTATTCCTCATGTGCACACATATGACAACTTATTTTAAAAAGTCACCTGAAAAGTTAGGTACACTTTAAAAGCAGTATGACATAATATGTGACATGCACATGAATAGTGATGTTACATATATATTCCGACCAGGACAGTATTGCATTATGGGCTGCAAAAACACCCATGGAGGTGCATGTTTTGTATTCATTGCATTACAATGTTAATACAGTTTTAATCCTGACATTCGTGGCCTATATATTATGACAAAATGAAGGGAGTACCACACATAATGATTAAATAGTAAAGGGATGCCGCATGTTACATACCAAGACACTTTGTGAATATCACCAACATCAGAAAAGGAAGTGTACTGTACAAACATTCTACATACATTTGAATAAAATCTAAATTTAAACAGGAGAATTGAAAATCTAAAGAGTGGTGAGGGTGGTGTAATAGTAGCAACGAACAGAATTCCCAGTGTCTTTACCTCCCTTTACCCTACTTTACCTTCACATTTACTATATAATGTATGAATGTCATTTCTCCATCTATAAAGCTCCGGGGTCTCCTAGAGTCTTCAATTTACTGCTCTCCATTTTTTGCCCACATGAAGCAGATCAAACCTTTCATTACTTGTTCTAGAACACTGTCAATTCTCTTCTTCCTCATTCATTTCCAAAGTTCACTAATTATACGATAGTCTTTTCTAACCTGCAGGGATTCCTGTTCACTTCAGGATTGCATGTTTTTTCGGCATAGGCCCAAATTGTAATTAACAATGTTTTTATGATCTACGTGACTCCCTGCCCAAGAGCCAAATCTTTGTGTGTGACTAGATTTTACTACTTAGAACATCATTAAACAGTGTCAGTCATCTAAGATGTGGGAGATCTGCAGAGCTACTTAATGTTAGAAATATTATCTTTTTCTTTTGTGTCAGGCATGAGAATCGTAACTTTTTTTCCCTGTTTTTATGAGCCTGTATACAAACCAGTGCCAGGATAAAGTTAACTGTAGTGTTAGTTGCTTGGTTGGCATTTTAGAATCACTTTTAAAAGTTATTTGACTTGTATACTTCCATGCTGGGACAGGTCTAAAAAAAACCAGCCTGTGTTTGCTTTCCTTTTATTACACAGTAACCGCACATATGTTAAACAAAGCTAATGTGTTTAATGCAACCGAAACCAAACTTTTATTGTAAAACAAGACAGTGGCTTTGTGCAAAGTTTTGAGTAACCCTTTCCTCTTTTATGGGTTGCTATAAAAACATCTTGCGAATGACATAAGTATCTTATAGTTCATAATTTCAAGTACGGTACTTTAAAGACTACCTCGCAATAAACGTGAGCAAAATGAATGATGGTACTTGAAGTAACAAAGCTGAACATTGTTAAAAGTGTATCCTATAGTTTATATTGGGCAAGCAATAATGAATCAGACAGTTATAACCTTATGAGGAAAAATATGCATTACTACATCTTAAACTCATTGAAAATCAAAGTATAACCTTTAAACTTGATGTCCCACTATCAAAATCTAACCCAGAGTTCCCCCGATAAGGAGAACATGGATTTCTTTGCCACCCTTTGTGTCAATCGTAAAAACATAACGGTCTACCTAAAGTGGTGTTGTGATTTGCCCTGTCCTCTGTGTAAAGAAATACTTCTACTACTTCTGTAATATCTACGAGATGACATATACAGTATATCGGAGAGGTAATTGTATTTATGCAAAGTACAATGGGGGACATGACCCCACTCCCTACACTCCACCAGGCTATCGAGAGGAAGTAGACTATGGACTAGATTTTAAAGTTAAGGAATTGGGAATGGTCTTCGGTTTATTGAGTAAAAAAATAAATAAATTATAAGCACTGAGTGAATCTTAAAAACCTAAGCGAATAATGTAAGGCTACTGTACTGAAACTATGGCAATTGCCTTTAAGACCTACCTGATGTATATCTATGCAATATTACAAGACCCTGTATTATAGAAAATGTTACTTATCATATCCACAATTATGCACATGTTTCATTAGATGAGAAATCTAAGTGCTAGAGTTTAAGGGTAAGTTCAGACATAATTGCAAATTTACAGTAAAATGCATGGTTTTCAAAACCCCATCCACACATAGCAGATAAAATCTATTTGGATATCAGCATGTTTACTGCCCTGGAAATGCAGCCAGCCCGTGTTAAAATGTACATGTAAGACATACAGATTTTGCAGAGGATTTGCTGCAAAATGTGCAGTAGATAAAATCCGCCAAGTCTGACCTCAGCCGTAAAGTACACAACAGTGTGACAAATATAGCTATATATTTAGCCTAATATTTATATTGTATTGTGTTGCTTTCTGAATGATTATAATTTGCAGTTGGAGTAGATTGATTATGTTGAGGTTTATTGATTTGCCTTTATCATTTGCATATTTACTTGAGCTGCTGCTTTTGAACCCACAAGGGTTTTTTTTAAGATATAGGATAATGTATCCTCTAGTGTAAGAATATTAGGAGTCATTGAGCCCACTTAATGCTTCCTCATCAGACTTCCGTCGTATATACATGACAGATGTTTGGAAGGGGTCAAAAAGACCCTACAAGTACTACACTTAATCATTGGCTGGCAGCAGAGAAGAAACATACTCCAAAATAGATCTGTGACAGACTGCTTCTGCAGGAGTTATGTATAATCTTCATGTTCTGACATCACAATGTAATGTTTATACAAATATTATTTACAAAAAGAACAATGAAAAATTCCCATTGACATGTATTATACTTAAAGAGGCTCTGTCACCAGATTCTCAAACCCCTATCTCCTATTGCATGTGATCGGCGCTGCAATGTAGATAACAGCAACGTTTGTTTTTTTTAAAAACGTTCATTTTTGGGCAAGTTATGAGCTATTTTATATATATGCAAATTAGCTTTGAAATGGACAACTGGGCGTTTTTTTTCCGTTATGTCCAACTGGGCGTGTATTGTGTTTTTAACTGGGCGTGTTTATGTGTATGACGCTGACCAATCAGTGACCAGTCAGCGTCATACACTCCTCAACATCTGCACGCTCCTCTCCTGAAATATTCTGTGCTGCTGTGAACTCTGCTCTTACCATATATATACCATTACGTAGCTCTCAGTCTGTTACCTCTCCTCCACTCCTGTCCTCAATAACACCTTCACATGATTGGCAAGTCACCACCCCGCACAAGATCCGCACGCTCATCTCCTGAAATACTCTGTGCTGCCTTAAACTCTGTGGACAGGTCAGGATCCTGGTTTTTTTAAATGCTGCTGGGGAACCCGCTCGATCCACTATATAAGGCTGCGCCTCCATCCTCTTCTGCCCCAGTCACTTATTCCCAAGCACTGTAAACTTTCAGATTGGTTGCGCTGTGAATATTCGGAGAATGTGATTGGTTTATGTGCAGGGTAATGAACATACAGACAAGCAGTAGAAGACTGAATTCAATGAAATGCTCAGCCCTTAGTCAGTCTTCTACTGCTTGTCTGTATGTTCATTACCCTGCACATAAACCAATCACGTTCTCCGAATATTCACAGCGCAACCAATCTGAAAGCTACGTAATGGTAAGAGCAGAGTTCACAGCAGCACAGAATATTTCAGGAGAGGAGCGTGCAGATGTTGAGGAGTGTATGACGCTGACTGGTCACTGATTGGTCAGCGTCATACACATAAACACGCCCAGTTAAAAACAGAATACACGCCCAGTTGGACATAACGAAAAAAAAAACGCCCAGTTGTCCATTTCAAAGCTCATTTGCATATATATAAAATAGCTCATAACTTGCCCAAAAATGAACGTTTTAAAAAACAAAACGTTGCTGTTATCTACATTGCAGTGCCGATCACATGCAATAGGAGATAGGGGTTTGAGAATCTGGTGACAGAGCCTCTTTAACTATGTACTGTTCATGATCGTGCCTAATAATATAATTTTGAATATTAACGTAAAACGGGTCTGTTCTCTTATAGGGAACAACTCACACACCTCATTACCGCACCTTGCTCATATGACTCACACCTAGGAGCGTCATATCACCATGACGATGGCACACATCACTGACAGCTTGAAATGAATGATGTTTTAAACTGAAAGTACAAAATAATAATAAAAAACTTCATACTATCACTAACAAATAAAAACACACTGCGGAGACATTCCACTTGAAATGTATTTATGGATTTTTGTATCTTTTTATACATATTCTCATTAATGTTTTCTAACCATTGTTTTATCCATTATTATTTTTATATTATTATTCTGTAAAAAATGCTTATCCATATTTTAACCTACGATCCTTATTTTGTATATACCTTTAATATGAATGAAAAACTGTTGTTTTTAAATGAATAATTTTTATACCTCACTGCCGTACCTTGCTCACACAATTGACCTTCTGACCTATGACCTAACCCGGTAGCGATTTCTAGGCCAGCTATAAATGCACAGTCATCATGAATAGACCTAACACTTGTACCTAACCTCACGAAGAGGCTGGTACGGCCTTGAAACACATTGTTGTTGTTGTTGTTGTACAAATAAAAGCAATTTTCAGTACGGCTGCGCCCTCGGATATTCCATTTTTTTATCCCCCTATCTCCTGGATCTACATAGTGGATTTTTATTAATCTTCGAACCGGAATTTGGGCTGCAACTGTCTCAACCTAAGTATAACTTGGACACGCATCTTGGGATGTTATGCTCCTAGCATAACAACATCAGGTCAGCATAATTGACCACCTTTATCCTATTGTTCTCATATTTTACAGGCTCATGCACTATGTGCGCTTTGTTCCCTTTTTTCCCCATAGCGTAATAATATAATTGGTATATTAATTAGACCACACACTAAAATCTCCTATACCCATTATTATTAGACCAGTAAAAATGCTCAAGGGTCCTTAAACTCCTAGCTGGATTTTAGAGAGGGCACCCGGGACACATGCCGCGGGGCCGTCTAAATTTTTTTTATATAATATATTTTATTTAATAAAAACCATATTATAGATTCACATAATAGCCAAGTATTAGAATAGGAAATGTACTGCCATTGCTTTTATATTTTGAATTTAGCCTTTTTTATTAGCTACTGTTTGTCAAGGGGCCTCCGCCCTGCCTAGCTATATCAGTATGTACTGTTGTAGATAAAAACAGACTGCTTCCTCCCTAATTCCT